>NW_026578147.1:610000-897326 GCF_029603195.1 Condylostylus longicornis | reverse complement strand
TAATAATAATAATAATAATAATAATAATAATAATAATAATAATAATAATAATAATAATAATAATAATAATAATAATAATTATTATTATAATAATAATAATTATTATAATAATAATAATAATAATAATAATAATAATAATAATAATAATAATAATAATAATAATAATAATAATAATAATATAATAATAATAATAATAATAATAATAATAATAATAATAATAATAATAATAATTATAATAATAATAATAATAATAATAATAATAATAACAATAATAATAATGATAATAATAATAATAATAACAATAATTCTCCTTACAAATAGGGTAAATGTATTATTTAAAAGATCTTTTTTTTAAATTAGTAATTAAATGATCCGTAAACATTGTGTTATAACATGAAACACTTTTTTACTTCTGTTTTCCTTTTTATTTATTAAACACTTCCAAACTTAGAGTATACTTTAATTGTACACGATTCCACTGATAACTATTGTGCGATGTTCATTTTAATAAGTTAAACTGGCATTTGACCTCTGTTACCAAACTTAATCGAACTTCATTTCTAATTTTCTATAAGTATAATAGCTAATTCATCAAGATTTCTTGTTTCTAAAAATAAGGTTGGTTATTCCTCTAAATATACGAATTGATATTTTTTATATTATATATATATATATTTTTTTTGTATTATATTATATATATATATATATATATATACACATATATTTAAAATAGGAAATTGAGTTATATCTTATAATTACAATTTTATTGTTTTATTTAATATAGTAAAAATAATTTATATTCGTTATTTGATTTTCATAATGTTCCTAACTGTCAGTCGTACAACATATGTTTTATTAACGATCGAAATAACAAAAGTATTGTAATAATCCTAATCTTAGGATTAATAAATCCTTGTCTAATCTTGTGAAATGCAATTTTATTATTTTATATGGAGAGATAATAATATGTAAAGCTGTTTTATTATTTTAAGTTAAACATATTATTTTATTTCGTCTTTTTATAAATAAGACAAATTATTTTAAATTACATTTAAAATTCCCGTGACTTCAATAATGCGCTTACGACTTAAATTTTATAAAGTATCAAATTCGAAAAAGTTTAAAGCTCTTGACATTATATGCTTTTCCTAAATGCGTTTTATAGGTGGGGGGGCGTAAAATAAAAGTAAATCAGGTATCGAAAAAATCGAGCACGCTTTTCTTATACCTTGCCATATTAATGTTGCCATAAATAACCAATTAAATAAATTAGCATTTATTTTCAGCAGTAAAGTGCTAGTATTAAGTTTTTTTTCCAAAAAGCAGCATAAAAAATGCATTGTTTTTAATGACTTGGTAACGTTTGTTAAAAATTAACATTTGCACAGAACTTTAAATTGAACTTTTCAAACAAACGTCAAAATAGGTAATAATATTGTAAAAATTGTATTCCAAAATTTACCAAAAGCTTTAGTAGTTTTTTTTACAATATAAACGTATTGAAAGCTTTGAGACGGTACTACAACCGTATTAGTACCGTACTTAAACCTTTTTTACAGCATTATTGAAATCACGGTTCTTTTTGAATTTTTACTTGCTCATTTACCCTGGTTGGTTTGGTACTACAAATACCACACAACAGGCATACTTGTGGTACGAGTACCCTAAAATCCGAAAGAAATCCAGCAGCGTTTGAAACAGAATGGGTCGCTTCCTGGTCTGCGTATGATCCCAGAGAAACGGTAGTCGGAAAAACGTGGCTGGGTTATTGGCTTATAACTAAATAGAGAATATTTTATGGTAAGAATACCTACGAATGTGCCGATGAAAATATAAATACGGTAGGGATATCAACAAAAGTACAAGCTTTGAAGGTACTGTACGAAGCCTGTTACATCAGGAAAGTGAACCAATCATCGATTCGCATATATGCGATTTGGAAAACTTTAATAAGGAGCTAAAAGAAGAGATCTGCAAATTCATAGCAAAAAATCTAAGATTATTGGGATAGCAGAATGCAGTTTCAAATGACACCGAGAAAGACAAAGTAGGCCGTGTACGAAACAGATAAGGAAAAGTTGTTAGAGAAACCGATTGGATTCTGAAAACCAAAAAAACTCAAAGAAGAGGAAATGTTAGAGTTCGGCATACTAGAGTAGAGAAATCTCCACCAAGAATAAATGCTAAACTTAAAAATCATAAATCCCGTCGATAATAGTTAGTAATATTTCAAGACTAATTTTAATAGTATCTTCGTTTTAGCTTATATGTTTTACCTGTGTTACGCTAAGTTCGTTATAATGGTTTTGAACAATGTTATTAATTTTTATTTTTTATAACCTGTACTTCGTGAAGGGTACATTAACTTTGGTATGGAGTTTGTAACCAGTTAAAGGAGTCGTCTCCAGTGTGGACATATATATATATATTCCTGCTCAGCGCAAAATTCTGCGTTGATTTAAACATGTTCGTCCGTCAGTCCGATCGCTAGATAACTCAAAAACGTTTCTTTTGTGCCAAGGACGAACCCTATTGTAATTGGACTAATTCTGATAACGGACAACTCAAAGCGTTTATTTTCAATATTTCAAAAACCAATAAAGGTATAAATATGAAATTTGGTATACGTGTGTCCAATTATATTCCATATGTTCTCTAAAAATTTTAATGGGATATCGGCACCGGTTCGGATGGCTGCCATCGTGTGTCCAATTTTAGGTCAGATATACTTCTGAAGTTTCGGTGGAATTGCTTCACGGGTTCGAGTAGCTCCCATACAAGTCCAAAAGCCAATTTTAAATATTTGGAAAAATTTAAAGTCAGACTCATGAAACTTGGCAGTCGTGTGTCCAATTATAGGTCAGACATGTCCGTGAAGTTTCTATAGAGTGGTTTCACAGGTTCGAATAATTGCTATACAACAATAAAAGGTGCAGGGTTTAATTCAATCGGTTTATACCGTCTGAAACGTTTTTACTTATATTTTTTTTAATTAATTCAACATTTACTCAAAAGAGCTTTAAAGCTCGTATAGAGCGCTATCAATTCTACAACGATACATTTTTTTATATATTTCAAAATTTGTAATTTGAATTTAGCGCCTTTGAATTAATTTAATATTTTTATTGCACACGTTTCCCCAAATATATATAGCATACGTTATAGATGAGCGAAACATGCTGAAGTATAAAGAGCTTTTTAATTTATTTGGAACTTTGTCTTTAATCAATCTAAAAACTCCAGCAACTCTTCTAGCTTTAGCTAATTGTTTTTTAATTTGTTGCCAGGTGATATATTCGTCAATTAAAATGCCCAGATACTTATAAGTAGCTACCATTTCTAGTTCTAATTCAAAACCATCAAAATTTACTCTTTGCCTAAACAAAATATATTTTGTTTTAGTTGCATTAAGAGTAAGTTTGTACTGAGGCATCCATTCTTTTATCAAGAATAAATCACAATTAACAGCATCTTCTATTTCTGGACACGTTTTGGCAGTGTAGACAATAGCTAGATCGTAAGCGTATAAATATGGTTTGCGGCTCAAATCTAAATCCAGTAGACTATTTATATACAAAGCAAACAACGTGTGCTCAAACGAACCACTTGTATAACACCAAAATTGCTTTTCTGACTGAAAATTGAATTGAAAATTGCTTTGCTTCATCACATTCTGCGAATAGTTCTCTATTACTGAAATAGTTGCACAACCATTCGTATTCTTTGCTTTTTGTGCCATGATGAAATAGAACTCGGAGCAATATTTTCTGTCTACGCTTCAAAAGCTTTCTGCACATCAAAGAATATTGTGGTCACCTTATTACCCCTGTCTATCGCAAATTATATATCACTAACAACATCAAAAAGTGCTGCTTGCGTGCTGCACTTTCTCGCAAACCCGTACTGTTGTCGCTTAACTAAATCTTTTTTATACAAGTAATTGTTGATTTGATTGTTAACAACAATTTCAATAACTTTGCTAAACACTGTAAAAGAGCTATAGGTCTATAGCAATTCAAGTCAACCAAACTACAAGGTATTACTTTACTGAATTTCATGGACTCAGGCATTACTGCCTGCGTTAAGGAGTTGTTAACCAAATCTGTTATACAATTAACTAGCGCATCTTTACATATTTTATCAAGTGTTGCTGCATATTATCTGTTCCTGCCGCACGTACATAAGATAAACCATTTATTACTCGTAAACACTCTTCTAAATCAATTGTCCTAAATTTAAATTCAAGGGACACACAGCATTTAGGTAAGTAAACGGATTTTTCGAACTTTTCAGCCATTTTTTCTCCTACCGTTGCATTCAGTAAAGTTTAGGACATTTTTCATCAGCATTTGTTTCCTTCAATAAAAAAAAAAAACAATCTTTTTTGTTTTCTCCACCTGGCACTTTCTTAATGTACTGCTAATTTTTTTTAGGGTCATTTTCAGCCTTTGAAAACTGTATTTCATCGCATTGTTCACGTTTCGATCTTTTTATATTAGTCGCCTTGTTCAGCCAGTATTTATACTTCTTTTTATTTTTTACATATTTTTTTCCAGCATGGTTTCTCTATCTCAATCTTTTATTTATCTCAATTACGTTGGCCCATTCATCGTCAATCCAGGAAGAAGAGAATTTAAATCTACTATTTTTACTTTTTTTTCTAACCGTAGCGCTATTAAAAACCTTTTGACAAACAGATATAATTTCAATTGCTAGCTGATTGACGTCCGTTGCATTAATAACATGGTTACTTATTTCATTTTTAATTCATTCGACTCTACTATAGTAATATAGTTTTATATATTAACATCGTTTGCATTTCTAATGTTGAAATTGAAATCTCCAATAGCAATAATGTTTTTGGTTTCCAAGACTTAAATTTGGAATTCGAATCAAGTTTTTCGAGGAATTTGCTGATATGGAGTTGAGAAGCTTCAGGTGGTTTGTTAACGGTGGTAATGATGTACTTATTGTTATTGATAGTAAGCTCAATATGAAAAGGACTATTAAAATTATCACAATATATTTCACTTGTAATGTATTTCAAACTATTATGTATGAATATTACAGCTCCACCTCCCATTCTATTATTTCTGCAAGAAAATAATTTATCGTAATTTGGGGTAGTAATGTGATTACATTGATAATCTAATATCAAGGTTTCAGTGACAGCAATTATGTGAATAGTATATTTGAAATTATTAAGTATGTGAGCTAAATCATCATTTGGGTATTTAATGGCAAATCGCAAGTGATCTTATTGTACGTCTAAATTATGCTCTTGTACAACTTGTATGATTTCCCTGTTTTCAGATTGCCTAAATAAACAATTTTCCATTTCTAATCCAGGTAAATACAATTTTTCATCCTTTTTCCAACATTTTTGCTGTTTTGTGGAGATATTTAAAGTATGGTGTCAGCCTTTCATTAACAAATTTTTACCGATCGCTAACATGTCCCTGGCCTGGATTATCTGACCATTGGTGCAGTGGTTATGGCACCGGCCCTTTAACCGAAGGGTCTCGGGTTCAAACCCCGGTCAGGTCACTATAAAAATTATATTCAATATTATTATAACTTAATATACAATACTAATAAAAAATATTATACAAGTAATTTTCAAATATTCCTAATATTCGACATTAAAAAAAAAAAAAAAAAAAACTAAGAAAAATAAACAGTAAATATTAATAACCTCAAATAATTAATATAAATAAAACTACGGCAGGCTAGTCACCTACCTAGTTAACTCTATGACGCTATGAAACTAGTGCATGAGAAATCATGCACTAGCCCTATGCTTCTTCTATGAGTGAACAAAGAAAAAAAAAAAAAAAAAAAAACATGTCCCTGAAGTGGGATTGTCACTATTTTTAGTATTCAAAAATTTCTGTTGTAATCGTTTTATACTTCAGGATTTTCATAAAGTTATTTTTAAATTCGAAATTTCTAAACTTAACAATAATGTTGTTTAATTTAGGCTTACTTGACTTGCTTGCTTTCTGTTTTAAGGTATGGATTTCTTTGAGTTCTTCTACGTTTATAGTAATACCTATTTCATTTGAAATTGATTTCAGTGCGGAAATAGGATTTCGACTTATTTCATTAGGCACTCCACTTATTTTAATATGCTTTATAAATTTTTATTTATAAAGTATATTGAAATAAATTTCAACTTTGTTCCTACTTTACCTCATCTTTTAATATTTTATTTTCTTAGGTTAATATTTTCATCTACTAAGGATTCTATGTAATCTTTCATTTCTCTAATTTCATTTTGAAGATTTTTAAAATCACTACCTTGACCTTTCAGGTTGTTCAAAATAAGCTGAATTTTTTCTGATACAGTATTAGTTTTCCTATTTTCAGCATTATAAACATCGTTGGTATGCATTTTTGAATTTCCTGCAGTTGTAACATTTAAAGATTAACGGCTGTTCCTCTGATTTTTGCAAGAATTGGAAAACCAATTTTTTTCTGGATCTAATATAAACTGTTGCAAAACTTCAATTTCCAGGCCACTGCGTTGTACAGAGTGGGATTATTTACACGGACCTTCGCAAATAATTAGCTTATCAGTTCTTAAATAAATTTTATTTTTGTATTAATTACACGCACCATTGTTATTGTTTGACATATTAACGTAATTTTTTTTTAATCTACTCACACCTTTAAAAATAGCTAATTGAATTTTTTTTAATTCAAAATCGTATATAAGGACATAAAATTTTCTATTTCAAATTTTTTACACATACTCTGTTATTTTTTATGTTAATTTTAATTAACATTAAGAGAAATTTGAGTACGCATATGTACATATGTTGGTATTGAATTATGAGCTATACCTAATTGTAATGCTATTTATTTAATTCATAATAATTAGCACATCCAAAAATTTCCGAGGTATACACAAACCAAGTAAAAACGTTTAAGTCAATCTAAATAGATTGAATTATACCCTGCACCTTGAGAGTTTGAGTTTAAAAACTTGCTTTTGAAATACATTGAAATTGGCTCTTATAATTATATGAAAATTAGTCGAACCGATCAAACCATTCCATAGAAACTTCACGAATATTTCTAAGATATAGTTGGGCATATAACTGGCAAATTTTATTCAATTTAACTTTATTATTTAGTAAGGCAGTTGTCAAGTCATTCCACAAATGCTTAAAATTAGTCTGAACTATAATTGGGCATATGACCGCCAAGCTTTATAAATGTGACTTTCTTATTTTTCCAAATATTTCAAATTAGCTTTAGGGTTACATGTGGCAGTTACTCGAACAAATGCAGTCATTCCAATCAAATATTCCGAATATATGTAAAATGTACTTGGACGCATATATACAAAATTTTATACTAATATCTTTATAAATTTTTGAATAACTTGAAGTAATTTCCTTGAATTGTATATGGCGGCTATCTGAACCGTTTCCCGAATTGGTCAATTTAGTATATAAACCGTACTTTGCAGAAAAGAAACAATTTGTGAAGGCTTGGTGGTGTTCATACTGCGAAAGACTCACTCAAGATGCAGGGTATAATAAAAGGAAAACTCTTGTACAAATTTTGTAACAAAAATATGTATGCACAAACATCAAAAACAAATTGTGTTGACCAAATATAAATAAATTTAGATTCACACAATCAGTGGGGTGAAAATAATAATGGAATAGTTTACAATATTTAGCAAACAAAAAGTATAAATTTTTAATTTTAATCCTTTTAAAATTAAACAAATTTCTTTAAAGCCATATGGTTAAAATGGTGTCGGGATAAAATTAAATAGCAAATATGTATAAATGAAATTATATAAGATACAATTAAATTCTAATGTGTGTACATACAATGCATAGGTATATGAAAATATTTACAAACATAAATTTTGATTATGTACTCACATGCACATACACACACATGTGGATGTAAGTATACAATATTATATATTGGATTTTATTATTAGATGTTTGTTTTTCATGGAAAAATATCTATGTATTATATACATATTAGAGTCATAAAATGTTCTACTTAGTTGAAAAACGAATTAACCTATATTTTACACAAGGAAATTTGCATTTAAGTAGCTAAAATTTTCCTTTAAACTAAAAACCTGAATATAATATTATAATACTTTATAGATGTTTAAGACCCCAAAATGCTCCAGCCTATACAAAGAAAATGTCCTAAAAACCATAGAGTCATAATCGTTCTGAGAACAGTAACTAAATTTCTGTTGAAATAAGATAATGATAAATATTACTACCAATACAATGATTTAAACAAGTAAAAACGTTTCAGTCGGTATGAACCGATTGAATTATACCCTGCACCTTTCATTGTTGTATAACAATTACTCAAACCTGTGAAACCATTCTATAGAAACTTTACAGATATGTCTGACCTATAATTGAACACATAACTACTAAGTTTCATGAATCTGACTTTATTATTTTTCCAAATATTTAAAATTAGCTTTTGGAGTTGTATGGCAGGTACCCGAACCTGCCAAGCAATTCTAATAAAACTTCGCTAACATATCTGATCTATAATTGGACACACAACTGCCAAGTTTCATTAATCTAACTTTATTACTTTTCCAAATATTTAAAATAAGCTTTTGGACTTGTATGCGAGCCACTCGAACCTGTCAAGCAATTCCACCAAAACTTCAAAAATATCTTTGACCTATAATTGGACACACAACTGCCAATATTCATGAATCTGTCTTTATTATTTTTCCAAATATTTAAAATTAGCTTTTGGAGTTGTATGGCAGGTACCCGAACCTGCCAAGCAATTCCACTAAAACTTCGCAAATATATCTGATCTATAATTGAACACACAACTGTCAAGTTTCATGAATTTGACTTTATTATTTTTTCAAATATTTAAAATTAGCTTTTGGAGTTGTATGGCAGGTACCTGAACTTGTCAAGCAATTCCACTAAAACTTCGCAGGTATATCTGATCTATAATTGGACACACAACTGCCAAGTTTCATGAATCTAACTTTTTTATTTTTTCAAATATTTAAAGTAAGCTTTTGGGCTTGTATGGGAGCTACTCGAACCTGTCAAGCAATTCCACCAAAACTTCAGAAATATCTTTGACCTATAATTGGACACACAACTGCCAAGTTTCACGAATCTGACTTTATTATTTTCCCAAATATTTAAAATAAGCTTTTGGACTTGTATGGGAGCTACTCGAACCTGTCAAGCAATTCCACCAAAACTTCAGAAATATCTTTGACCTATAATTGGACACACGACTGCCAAGTTTCATGAATCTGACTTTATTATTTTGCCGAATATAAAAAATTTACTTTTGGATTTGTATGGCAGCCACCCGAACCGGTGCAGCTACCCCATTATAATTTTTAGATAGAATATAACTGGACACATGTATACAAAATTTTATATTTGTACCCTTATTAGTTTTTAAAATAATTAAAATAAACTCTTTGAGTTGTATGGCAGCTACCCGAACCCGTTGTCCGAATTGGTCCAATAAGAATAGGGTTCGTCCTTGGCACAAAAGAAGCAACTTGTGAAAGTTTGGTGTCGATTGCATTATTCGTTTTTGAGTTATCGTGCGATCGGACGGACGGGCGGACGGACGGACGGACGGACGGACGGACGGACGGACGGACGGACGGACGGACATGTCTAAATCAACGCAGAATTTTACGCTGAGCAAAAATATATATATATGTCCATACCGCAGATGGCTCCTTTAAGTAGTTACAAACTCCATACCAAAGTTAATATACCCTTCACGAAGTGCAGGGTATAAAAATTACTTCTTAAAACACTTAGACAAGTATATGCATGTAGATTTAACTATTTTGTAATGGATTCTAATAAAATAAATTTATATCATATTAGAATCCATTGCATATGTTTTCGTTTAAGGAAGCTGTATTTTATCATTAACTCCTATAATGTATATAAAGATGTCTGTGACTTTATTTGACAAAGCAAAAAATTTAATTTTATGTAAAAATGCTTATCCTATTATAATAACCAATTCCAATTTATTTAATTAATTTAAAGTAAAGAATGTAACGAAATACATACACAAAGTTTTTTAATTATAAAAATAGAATTTTAGATTTTATAATTTCGATTTTATGCAATATATCACATGTTTTCTTTCGGAATGTGTTATTTACAAAAATAATTTTATAAAATAAATTGAAAATTTCCCGAATCTGCTTCCGAGCTTCGGAAAATTTTTAAAATGAAAAAAAGTATCATTTAACTCGAAAAAGACACTTTATTATTGCGCTAGTACTTATTTTGCGCTCGACATCAAAGTGATATGTATCTTCTAAAAGAAAATGATCTTTGAAAAAGTTGACGAAATGAGTAGTTAGCATTTCTTTTTACACTAGGACGTGCACATCTAAATACTAGGGTCTATCAAAAATAGAAGAGGAGACTATAATGAGAAACATTTTCTTTTGATAACTTTAAGTATATCAAACGATTTTGGAAATAAACTTAAAACAAATTTTATTTTTAATAAGAAATGTATTGAAATTAAAAATGCACTCTTATATTAAATCATAATTTATGTCATTATTCATTATATGAAACATTATTAGGATATAATAAAAATCTTACCATAATTAACTTCTATATTAGTTTCATTGATATCTATATTTTCTTCGTCTTCAATTTTAAATTGCGTACATTTTGAAAAATTCTCATCCATTTCAAAACTTTCACAGACATCACTTCTGAGATTCCTAATATTTTTTCTTCTTTCCAAATGTAATAAGTGCGTGGAATTTTGATCTTCCAACGAATATTCATCAAATCTATCTAAACAAAATAAAAAAGTGTCAATAATTGCTTCAATATATTCCTTTTAAATTCAATGTTAATTTACCTTTTTTATACGTGCCAGTTTTTGAAGCTTTAAAAATGATATTCTCACGATTTTGGTCAATGTCAGGCTTAAGGTTTCTGCAACATAGTTTTACAGGAACAACATCAACTTTCTTTGACTTATATTCCTTAAAGTGGAAACTGTAGCTGGTTTTGATGATTAGTCTTTCATTTTTCTTAAATGCTTCTTGTAAATCAGTAACTGAAGTAACATCAACGTCTTTATTAGATAAATTGCTATTAATTCCAAATGCTTTAGAAACAAAATTTTCTAACTGATCCATTAGCATAATGAAGTTCTGGTATATATATATATATATCTTAAAAAAAGATAGATAATAGACTACTTAAAGATTTTGTATAGTCTGGTATATATAGGACAAATAAAACAATGTTCTTCAGCTTTTCACAAACGCTTCAATTTAATTTAAAATCTTCATTAGGGCTAACATAATCATTCAATATGACAATAATGTTTTTACAATATTTTATACATTTTTACCGACCGCTTTAAGGGAGGTTATATGATGGCAACAAGTTTTGCATATCGAATTTTCGATGAGAACGCATTTCTCTATAGCAGGGAAGCGTAACTAAACTGGGGGCCAATTTTATATTTTTATCATATTTACAGAACGGATTGATTGAATTTCTAGAAATTTGATATTTAAGCTCTGGCTGTTACCGAATTTAACAAATTGGCGAGCTTTTCAGGGAATTCGGATGGCACACAGCGAAATTCCAGTAAAAGCCAAACTTACATTTTTCTAGGTATGTTAACTAAAAGCTTACTAAAGCCATAGGAAAAAAAGTGTTTAAAAGGCATTTTTATAATCTTCTATAGCACTTTCACTTAACTAGACAACACACATTGCGGTCGGTTATATGCTGATAACATCAGATTTTTTTTATAAATACACGTATGACGTACACGTAATGTTAACATGATTTATTAAGTTAATAGCTTTAATCATTAAATTTAATAAAATTTTTACAAATGGCCAGCAATTGCACTTAATAAATAATATCTAAGTAAACAAATAAAATAAATTTAAGCAAATTATTAAGCTAACAATACTAGAATCTTATAAAAATTAAACTAATGTCTTTATATCTGATAAGTCCCAATGCCAAGAGAGAAACTTGAAAGCACGACCTTATTTTATATGGGTTTTTTTAAATCGAAGTGGCTATTTTTTGAGAAGAAATATTAAAATAAATTATTATACACGCTTATTATAAAATAGGTAAAATTTCGAAAATATATTTGAAAAATCAAGAAAATATATTAATATTTTCATTCATAATTATTTTAAAATTCTTCAAATACATATAAAACAGCGAAAAAACAACAAGCACAACCTTCGCCTTCAACGTTTTATATGTTACTGAAAGCATTTCATTATTTTTAAGTGAACAGCTTTTTCTTCTCATAGGGTAAGTTAACTCAAGATATGGGAAGTAACTGTGGTGTTAAGTTGAAAATATGATTAATGAAAGATATTAAATATTGATATGAATACATAATAAAGAAAAAAATTGAAGAGGGAAATAGAAAATAATATCTAAAATACAATCAAATATTATTTTTTAAATACAAATTTTATATACACTTCTAAATTTTACTTCTATTTTTGAGAAAAAGTTTTAAAACTTAATATATTACTTAAGTAAAAAAATATTTAAAAGATTTTGCAAAAAACAATAATATATGTTATGACCGGATAATTTTATGACCGGACAATAATTTTATGACCGGATTCGAATATCTGTTTTATTTTTGAAATATATAGTATGTTAGTAAATAACTCAAAAACTCCAATTGTAAAATGACAGGTAGTAGGTACTGACATTCGTAAATTTTTGTCCGTTTGCGTTTACTGTTAAGATTCGTACACAGGCCGGGCCATTTTACAAATAGATTGCTCTTGTTTACCTGATAATAAAATATGAAAGAAGAGCACAACAAAATTTTTGAAGCACTCAATATAACATGTTTGAAATAGTTTTAAAATAATTATTTGAAAAAAAAATTGATTGGAAGTAGGTACATAAATATCTATTTTTAATAACTTAAAAACTAACTGAAATTATTTGAAACAATTTTATAAGTAACTTTATATAAGTAATTTATAAGTAATTTTATAAGCAACATAGTTTTACAGGAACAACATCAACTTTCTTTGACTTATATTCCTTAAAGTGGAAACTGTAGCTGGTTTTGATGATTAGTCTTTCATTTTTCTTAAATGCTTCTTGTAAATCAGTAACTGAAGTAACATCAACGTCTTTATTAGATAAATTGCTATTAATTCCAAATGCTTTAGAAACAAAATTTTCTAACTGATCCATTAGCATAATGAAGTTCTGGTATATATATATATATATCTTAAAAAAAGATAGATAATAGACTACTTAAAGATTTTGTATAGTCTGGTATATATAGGACAAATAAAACAATGTTCTTCATCTTTTCACAAACGCTTCAATTTAATTTAAAATCTTCATTAGGGCTAACATAATCATTCAATATGACAATAATGTTTTTACAATATATTATACATTTTTACCGACCGCTTTAAGGGAGGTTATATGATGGCAACAAGTTTTGCATATCGAATTTTCGATGAGAACGCATTTCTCTATAGCAGGAAAGCGTAACTAAACTGGGGGCCAATTTTATATTTTTATCATATTTACAGAACGGATTGATTGAATTTCTAGAAATTTGATATTTAAGCTCTGGCTGTTACCGAATTTAACAAATTAGCGAGCTTTTCAGGGAATTCGGATGGCACACAGCGAAATTCCAGTAAAAGCCAAACTTACATTTTTCTAGGTATGTTAACTAAAAGCTTACTAAAGCCATAGGAAAAAAAGTGTTTAAAAGGCATTTTTATAATCTTCTATAGCACTTTCACTTAACTAGACAACACACATTGCGGTCGGTTATATGCTGATAACATCAGATTTTTTTTATAAATACACGTATGACGTACACGTAATGTTAACATGATTTATTAAGTTAATAGCTTTAATCATTAAATTTAATAAAATTTTTACAAATGGCCAGCAATTGCACTTAATAAATAATATCTAAGTAAACAAATAAAATAAATTTAAGCAAATTATTAAGCTAACAATACTAGAATCTTATAAAACTTAAACTAATGTCTTTATATCTGATAAGTCCCAATGCCAAGAGAGAAACTTGAAAGCACGACCTTATTTTATATGGGTTTTTTTAAATCGAAGTGGCTATTTTTTGAGAAGAAATATTAAAATAAATTATTATACACGCTTATTATAAAATAGGTAAAATTTCGAAAATATATTTGAAAAATCAAGAAAATATATTAATATTTTCATTCATAATTATTTTAAAATTCTTCAAATACATATAAAACAGCGAAAAAACAACAAGCACAACCTTCGCCTTCAACGTTTTATATGTTACTGAAAGCATTTCATTATTTTTAAGTGAACAGCTTTTTCTTCTCATAGGGTAAGTTAAGTCAAGATATGGGAAGTAACTGTGGTGTTAAGTTGAAAATATGATTAATGAAAGATATTAAATATTGATATGAATACATAATAAAGAAAAAAATTGAAGAGGGAAATAGAAAATAATATCTAAAATACAATCAAATATTATTTTTTAAATACAAATTTTATATACACTTCTAAATTTTACTTCTATTTTTGAGAAAAAGTTTTAAAACTTAATATATTACTTAAGTAAAAAAATATTTAAAAGATTTTGCAAAAAACAATAATATATGTTATGACCGGATAATTTTATGACCGGACAATAATTTTATGACCGGATTCGAATATCTGTTTTATTTTTGAAATATATAGTATCTTAGTAAATAACTCAAAAACTCCAATTGTAAAATGACAGGTAGTAGGTACTGACATTCGTAAATTTTTGTCCGTTTGCGTTTACTGTTAAGATTCGTACACAGGCCGGGCCATTTTACAAATAGATTGCTCTTGTTTACCTGATAATAAAATATGAAAGAAGAGCACAACAAAATTTTTGAAGCAATCAATATAACATGTTTGAAATAGTTTTAAAATAATTATTTGAAAAAAAAAATTGATTGGAAGTAGGTACATAAATATCTATTTTTAATAACTTAAAAACTAACTGAAATTATTTGAAACAATTTTATAAGTAACGTATAAATAACCGAAATGAGGTAATTCAAATTGTTGAAATGTGTCAACCTATATTACTTTTACTAACAATTTTGCTAGCCGACAGTACTCAACTTACCTTATTGGGAAATACAAAATGTGCATGAAAAATCATATATCCTTCCTCATTAACATTTGAAACCATAATGAAATATGAATTTCAAATTTTTTATCATTTTTTCTTTTCTCCTACCTTTTTCCTTTTTCGTGCAATGGAATTTAAATGGTAAGCTTTTTAAAAAATTTGTATAATATCTGAGATTTTTTAAAATATTAAACTCTTTTTTACGTAGAAAAAAAGAAAAAAATAATAAAAAACATGACACGATCAGCGGCATTTAAAGAAAAAACCAGCAACGAAGCCAAAAATTCGTAATATTTCGTAAAAAAAATTGAGTATTGGGACTTGTTAGATATAAAGACATTACTTAAACTATAGTAAAAATAAAATAAAATGTAAGTGATCAGCTGTTTAATGTTTCTCATCTTTTGTTAATATTTTGTCTACGTTTATTATTTCGCTTATATTCTTCTTATAACAATTTTTCTCACTGTCTACTATTTGCGTTTCATTGACGTTAACATTGTGACTATCGATACTGATGTTATACTGTGTGCTGTTCTGTCTGTTTTATTACTGTTTTCTATTTTGCAATTTAACCTATTTTAAAGATATTGCTTCGTTTGACTTACGTAGCACGCTTCATATTCTGGCAATTTATTATATATATCACCTGTGATCGATTCATTACTAAATTAGCAAATGAAGAGCTTACTGGGCTGCCAATCGCTGCTTCATCTAGCTATTCATAAACTTTACCACTAAATTTAAAATAGCTTGAATCTAAAACAAATTGCATTAATTCTAGGAATAATTTCAGCGTCAAATTAATGTATATCGAAATACTTCTCCGTTGTGTTTTGTATTTACCCCTACTCTTCGCGATAAATGATATAAAACAACAATTTGCTCAAAAATTTAATGTAAATGTGAAAAAAATGTATAAAATATTATAAAAACATTATTGTCATATTAAATTTAAGTAGCGAAGTGAAAGGAATCGTTACATACATATGTATGGTGCGTATGTATATTAAAAAAAAAACAGCAAACGCCATTCCTGTTGAAAATTTACCATAGGTGATCAAAAGAAATATTTACTTTAAAATACATGCATACATATTTACTTATGTACATACATATATTAAAATAATACACAAACACACATATTATGTTTACACACATAATTCGAGCTTATTTACAAGTGAGTTTGCATAAAAACCTAGTAGAAGTATATTTTTACAAGCAAATATATTAGTAGGGCCGATGTGTTTGATAAAATTCATTAAAATTTCTTGGCCCTTTCTGGTAGCTGCCATACAACTTCAATAGTCAAATAACTTTTGAAGTTGAATGGCAGGTGCCAGAAGGAGCCAAGTAATTTTAACGACTTTTATGAGACCCATTGGCGCTACTAATATATTCGTTTGGGTAAAATTGTAATATCACAGCTTTTATAGTTTTTGAGATATAGCCAAATAAATTTTTAAGTTGTATGGCAGCTACCTGAACCAGTACCCCGATGATGCCCACTTCAAGTAGGGTTCTGGCACTTATTGCAATAAATCATTTGGTAAACTTAGCTCAATTAGTTTTTGAGTTATCGTTGGGACGGACGGACGGACAGACACAGCTAAATCAACTTAGAATTTGATGCTGATCAAAAACATATACTTGAGTCTCTATCTAAGACTGTTATTTCTTAGCGTTACAAATGGTAAGGCAAATTTAGTATAACCTTCAAACACACGTTCGTATAGTTATAAAAATAAATGCTTATTCGGTTAACTGACACATAAATTGTCAAATATTTTTTTTTCTTCTAGGAGGAGTATAGGACTAGTGTATGATATCATGCACCAGTTTCATAGCGTCATAGAGTTAAACTAGGTAGGTGACTAGCCTGCCGTAGTTTTATTTATATTAAATATTTAAGTTTATTAATATTTACTGTTTATTTTTCTTAGTTTTAATATCGAATATAATGAATATTTGAAAATTACTTGTATAATATTTATTAAGTTATATAATATTGAATATAACTTTTATAGTGACCTGATCGGGGTCTGAACCTGAAACCCTTCGGTTAAAGGACCGATGCCATAACTACTGCACCAATGGTCAGGTCAAATATTTTACATAACACTAATTTTGAACACTACGATAATTTTCATAATCCATAAAGCCTGACTAGTTTTACTTTTTATTACTTAAGGAAATGGTTCTAGAAAAGGCGGGAGCACAAGAGATTCTTAAAATTATAAAAAATTTAATGAAAAAATTTTTTAAAAAATATGACTTTGCTCTTAAATATCTCTGAAACTAAAAAACTTTGATACCAATACACGAAGTTGAGTTTATCTGCCGTATTTCATATAGTGTTCGTGTGAACGCATTTTACTACACTGCTTCGGGAGTGCGGTAGGGTATTGAGCAACCTGAATGCATAAGACAGCTTATATGTTATGTATGTAAAATATAAAAACTGCTATCGGATAATTTATTTTTATTTTACAATGCCCTTATTATTAAAAAAATATATTGTACGATACACGATACTTCTGATAGTTATTGTAGTGTAAGTATTATGAAAATTATTTATCAGCATTGTATCGGACGATTTATCGTATTTCAAAAGAGCTTTTTTTTGTTACACATTTGCATGTAAACTACCGTTTATCGTATTATGAAAAATTTATTTTTGGGATTTCCTGAAATATTCCGTCGGGTAATTTTTAGTATACAATAGAACGCGATAATGACTTTTTAAATTATTTTTCAGTTATTAAAATTAAAAAAGTGTAAGTATTTCACCTTTTTTAACAAAATTAAGAACTATAAGTTAAGATAAATTTAATTTTCTATTTTTTAAAAAACTTGGCAGTAATAAGTCTCAACTAAATAGGACAACTGAAATAATGGAACATGTTTAATGTCTTTGTTAGGAGGAATTACTTTTATCACCAAACCATCTACCGCAAGTATTATATTAGGAAATATACTTTCATAAAAATATAATTTGGCTCTGCTTACTTCACCTTCAGTATAACAAAATTTTATTGTTTAAGTGCAAATATATTTTTCTGTAATAGTCAAAATTTTTGCTACAAATATCCGACCTACAATGACCATTGAATGATCAACCTACAATGGTTGAAGCCATTGCCAACACCTGGGTAATGACCACTTCGAACGAAAAATTAAAGAGCGGCTGCTCTTAAATAAATTAAGATTGGCTGTTTGGCACAGCACTTTTTGTGTTTTTTCCTTTTATTTTACTATCAATTTCAATCTAATAAAGAATCTAAAAAATAAACAAATTTTTAACTATTTGTTACATGTGTACATATGTATGTACGTATAGTTACAATTCAATATTCATCTCCAGTGGATTTGTAGAATCTATAATCTTTCTTCGTGTGATCCTTAAATAGTTCTTTTTTTTTCGTTTAAAAAAATTTCGGTTGAGAACAGTTTCTGTGGCAAACTTTTTCTTTATTTTTAAATTTTTCACATAACTGCATTAGTTCATATGAATTTAAAATCTTTGAATCTGTCAAACAAAATAGTATATACCTCAAAAAAGCTTTTTTTATTTTATCGTTTTGCTTTAATTTATCTGTTTTCGGTTCATAATACTATGATAAAAGGATAGCGACACGTTATTTTTATCCCGTATCATATATCGGATTTTTCATAATAAGGGCCAATAAAACTTTTCTTTCCAATTTTCTCAGTGTTGTATGAAGGCAATGAAATGGTGTTTCCAGCGAGGTATCTATTAGAGAAGACCGATAATGTAGTCTGAAGCTTTTACAATCAACTAAATCATTTAATAAATCATGACTACTTTTAATAATATAAATAACCATCTCAATTTTTACCGCCGGATATCGAGTTTTCGGTGGAGACGCACTTTCCCA
The DNA here is from genome assembly GCF_029603195.1 of Condylostylus longicornis. NCBI lineage: Eukaryota > Metazoa > Arthropoda > Insecta > Diptera > Dolichopodidae > Condylostylus > Condylostylus longicornis. Next base: position 878,241 of record NW_026578147.1, on the reverse strand, counting down.
TAGTAGAGAAGCATAAAAAAAAACTACTTTCAGACAAATGCCAGTCTGTCGGTCTGTGTGTACGCATGTATCGCAAGTTCGGCATAACCGATTTTCATGAAATTTTATATCTGAGTTTATTTCAGCTATGGCGCGAATTGATTTAGTTTTGAGATATATTAGACCTCGGGAACTGGACATTTTCACGGGGAAATTTTTCATTTTTGCGTATATAAAGAGAGATACTCAACCAATTTCCTTGAAATATTAAATTTAAATTCGGGGTGCTGAAACAAGGAATCTATCAGGACTCGGAAACCGATCTGGGGGCTAATGTTATATTTTTCACCACATCTACGGAACGAATTGATGGATTTTCTTCAATTTTGATAACTCTTATTATGTTATAGTAAGTAAGCCAAATTTCTTAGCAAAAGTTATTATTTATATTTTTTATTTAGGTTGATTTAAGGATATGTAAATTTTTTTTAATTAAGGATTAATCTAAAAAAGGATGACAATATTATTTATTTAGAAGATCATTTTTAAAATATCCAAATTGAATGCTAATTTGTTTATTGTTTTCAGTTAAAAAAAATATACAAAAATTAAATTTGAAAATTTTCCAGTTTGTTTTTACCTGCCGATCAAATTCAATAAACCGCGATAAATGTACATGTGCAAACATCGGTGAAAACTGTACCTATTTGTATGAACATATACAAATAATTTCCAAAACGAATAAGTTCCTATTAACGAATACAACATTCAATACGATAAATAAAATAAAATAAAAAAGAAAAGAAGGAAAAAAATTGGAAAAAAATCCAAAATACAGTAATTACTCATAATTATTGTTGTTTATAGGTGATTTCAGGAACAAAACTAAACCTTGGCGCAAATAATGGTTATATAAAACATTTTCATTTATTTAATTATATTCTTCTGTTTTAGTTTTGCTTTTTTTAATTTTTGGTACTTACACCGCAATTATTTTCAGCACCTTGTATTTGGTGTACATATATCTAGAGTTTTCTGTCAGAACATGTCTATTTTTTTGCCATTTCGTGTGAAACACCATTAAATTTTTTTTATGTTAAATAGAAAACTTTTTGAAATTAATTTAAACTGTGATATTCGTGATGTTGTTTAAGAAATAAAATTGATGGGGTTAGAAGAATAAGGAGTTAAGTGACAATTTTCTCAAAAATCTTTCACAAAAACCTGTTTTTCGAAATATTAAGTTTTATGGTATTTAGACAATAAAAAAAGAGTTAAGTACAAATTTTAATCTTTTCTTTTAAGATCACTTAACATACAATATATGTGTTTTCAAATAAAATGAGACAAAAGTTTATTTCATAAAAGGGTTAAGTACACATTTGACACTTTTATCCACAAACAATTCAAATAAAAAAAAAGAAAATATTAGCAAAACCGTTATGATATTGAACCGTTGAAGTTTAAACTGTTTAAAGTGTTATTAGTGTTTGTTAAGTGTTATAAGGGCTAAAATTTTTCTATTATGTATTGTGAAAATTTTGTTTAACCAAGAAAGTGTAAGTGAAATTTATTTTAATATGGGAACAATGGAATCAAGAGGAAAGCAAATGGTAAAACCGGTTTTCAACCAAGAAAAAGAAAAGGAGAAATCTATCGACAACGTTCATAACGAAGAAGCTCAATTAAGTATGTACTCCGGTCAAGGTAAATAAAAATATATGGCTAATTAATTAGTTAATTTTATTATTTATATAAGGCTAACTTTATTTAAATTAATTGTGTTACTTTTTATAGATGAACGTTTTGACTTCTCGTCCTCCGAAAGCGAGAAATATGGGTTTTATTTGTATGAACATACCTATAATCCAAATACACCATTTCTACAAACCGACATTTGCACGAACCAAAGTAATATTCCTGAAATTGAGAGTTTATTACCAAGAAAAAAAAATAAAATCTATTAAGGAAGAAAAATTAAAAATTTAAAAGAACAGCTTATTTTCATTCTTAATGAACATAAATGGTTCTGCCAAAATGTAATCGAAAGGAAACCTGATGGGATAAGTACTGATGGGATATTTGATGATATTAACAAATTAACAGAAAATTATTTCACATTTTTGTTTTTGTTTATTTGAGTACCCATATGCACAGGTTGATGTTATATTTGAATTAAAAAAGTGCTTTAATTAGCAGGTTAACAAATACTATATATTGATATTATATTTAATATTTTTACATCTAGTACAAATACATTGTAAAACCTATATTATTTTTTCCTTGTCAATAAATTTAAATGAAAATTATACGTTTCATTAAGGTTGTACGTTTTATTATGAACTTTTTTGTTTTTATTTTTTTGAATTTTTTGAAAAAAATTAAAAAATGTAAAAAAAAAGTTATAAAACAAAAATTCAGTTTTTTTTTTTAATACTTCAACAGTTTGTTTTTTGTGTATTTTATTGGTGTAGAAAGTGGTTAATTGCATTATTTTTTAAAATTCCGCTTTTGCCGTAACATTGACGAAACTTTAATTATAAGATCTAAAAAATAAAAATTCTATGTTTCCAATAGGTAAAAAGGAAGGATATTAAAATCGGAATATAAAACTGTGTTTTTCTCGAAATATTGAAAATTACTTAACTCCTTCTTCTAACCCCTTCAATTATATATTAAGGCTTTTGTAAAAAAGTGTGGAAAAATGCTTAAATTTTTCTTTTCGTGAAACTGATTTATTGCAAAAGATATTTAAAAGATGATACTTAAAAAAGTTAATGAGTTGCTTTATTCTTATAAACTAGAAATAATTGAGATTATTGAAGAAAAAATTAATAATATAATAGAAAGTATAACTCAAACAAAAAATGTTCTTAATATAAATGTTAATGAGATAAAATCTAATATTTCTCAAGAGCTGAATAAAAAACGGTAAATATAACGTTAAATAACAATATGGAGAATAATCAACAAGTCTCATACGGAGACGAATTAGAACTGCCCATAGTGGTAAAACAGAAATATAAGAGAAGATTGATGTAAGTAAAATGCTTGTTAAAATAATAATGTATATGAACGCAATGATGGTTCTGTTATATAGCTACTTCTCAGGTGTCAGGGTACTTCTAGAAGGGGTAGAGACATGAGACAAAAGGCACTAAATAGGGTTTCGCCTCTAGTGTTACAAAAAAAAGCATTAATTTCACCCTACCTTCCCATGCACCCCCTTCCAAGATGCTTTGTGGCCGCTTTTTACAAAATGGTACTACATCCTATAGGGCTAAATTTTTTATTAATTTTGGTCGTATAAATATTGTATGTAAATTCATATTTGGAAATGTGAGTTATAACAAAAAGTGAACACTTTCTTAAGAAAATTGTAAAGATTTAATAAAATCTACATCGTTTTATAATAAGTATGTACGTACGCATAAGTTATGTATTCTTTTCGCAATCTGCTGCAAAATGTATTAGTAACAATATAATTTTAGGACAAAATTTTATAAGAAAATGTTATTTTATTGCATAAAACTTTTATAAATAGGGTATTTTAAAAAAAAAACATTTAGAACGGAAACTCGCTGATATTGATTTGTAAGGGTAAGGCTTTTTTAATTTCATTTTAAAAAAAATAAAATTAACAATAAACGAGAAAAAAATAAAGTTGACCTTGTCAACTCTGTGATACCCGTAGGAATTTGTTATCCTATGTGAGAATAAATTTGCCATAACTGACTATGACTTTAAGTTGCTGTGTTACCATATTAATTTATGCAAAATTTCAGTACTATGTGTTTTTCAAAATACTGTGTATGCCAAACTACTATTGAAGTTGTATGGCAGCTACCAGAAAGAGCCAAGAAATTTTAACGAATTTTATCAAAAACTTAGCTTAATTAGTTTTTGAGTTATCGTTGAGACGGACGAATGGACAGACAAAGCTAAATCAACTCAGAATTTGACGCTGATCAAAAACATAAACATCCTTCGAACATACGTTCGAGTACGGGTATAAAAAAAGTTCATCTAGCAAATCGCATATTTCAGGGTTCGAACCTGGGATTTTTTACATAGAAATTGTATGCTACACGCATTGTATTAGCTATATAGTATTAGCTAATATAGTATTAACTAATTATACATTCACACATTTTATTCGCATGTATTATTAAATCCAAATTCATACGAGCATGGATTTTAGTTGCAAATTATTTTATGCTCATACGGTTTTTTATCGCTTAAAGTGCTTATTGTCAAAATAAATTACTAAAAAGATATTTGATCTCAAAAGAACTAATTATTTGTTTAATTATGTACTTTTTCGTAATTATTTCTAAGATCATTTCTTATTTTAAATTTTATATTATAAAATATTAGGAAAAAAAACATATCTATATCTATATTACGAGTGTGTTTTTGAAGAAAGAAAGTAAACTTAAAATATTTCAGACACAGAATGCAACACAATTTCAAAACTACAGACATAATACTTGCAAGGTTGCAATGCAAGGACACACGACTAGTTATGTTGTAAAGATAAAAATTCAAAATAATATTGTATGTTCTTAAATTGATTGTTTAAAAGTATATGAGTCTTATAAAAATAAAAATGCTTACAATGCTGTTATAATAAAAAGAAAGAGCTTAACAATAGGTTTTAGCATTTGTTGGGTTTACGAGAAAACATATGTTTTGAGATGTTATAAATGTCTTTGTTTTAACCATACAGCTGATAAATTTAATGTGAAAGTAACTGTTTGTTATGAATGCTGAGAGTGGACATAAGCCATCTGAATGCACAGTCAGTAAATTAGTATGTACTGAATTACTGATACAACGTGTAGTTGTTTAATTAATAAGTATTGTGGCTATTACGCTAAAAATACTAATTCAATGGAAGTTTCTTCACACAACTGCAAAACAAATGGATGACGTATTCAAAGTAACGAATTGAAGGCAGCAAAATTAAAAAATTGTTCTCCCCTAGGCGGTCGCTTTACTAACTGATCTACAGAGATATGCAGAAATTGCCAACGAATTGCTCTTCACATTGCTTTAAACTGTAATCTATATGATTACTAAGTATTGTTTACTTTGAGATGCTACATACAATTCAAACAGAGGTTGGTGTAGATTAAGATTCAAAAATAACCGATAATGAAATTTTATATTTTAATATATAAATTAATAATAAACTTAGTTATAATTTAAGAAAACGAGAACTTAAACTACTAAAATAGTTTATAATTAAATATAGTTATAATTAATATAAATAGATTTAGAATTAAAATTTGCAGAAACGATCTAATGACAAAATATTTTGGCGATTGTGATTTGAAAGGAGAGAAATTTAGTAACAGTTTACGTGACATAGCTGGGGGCATCGTGCGAGAACGGAAGAAACGAGAAAAGATTTACCTATATAATTATACTTTAAATAATAATGAAGAATGGGTTAAATATAAAAAAGTTAGAAACTTATATAAAAACAAGATAAGTTATGCGAAAAATTCATATATTAAAGCGAAAATTGAAAATTTCTGTGATCAGAAAACCATGTGGCGTAACATAAAAAAAATATGTAATGAATAAGGAATTAACTTGAAATAAATAACATAAATTTTTGCGGTGAAATAATAGAAAATAAATTAATTGTTGCTAAAAATCTAAATTATTATTTTGTAGAAAATATTAAAAAAATTGATAATGAGATCCCTGTAAGCCCATATACAAATTAAATTCAAGATTTAGATCAGTCTTTTATATTTAAGCTAGTTAGGCTTGAAGAGCTATTAAATTTATAAAAATTATGAATTATAAAAAAAATAATAATAATTTGGTAAGTGTAAAATTATTTATTGATTCATTCGACCTTATTGGACCAGATTTATTGTCAATAATAAATAAATCACTTCAAGATGGGGTTTTTCCAAAAATTTGGAATGAAAGTGTAATAACACTAATTCAAAAAGCAAAGAACTCCAATAAATGTGAAGATTTTAGACTAGTTGATACTATTACAACTGAGTTTAAAATATTAAAAACAATTGCCAGTTTAGAACTTGAAGACCATATAAACAAGCTTAACATTATATCAAATAATCAATCAAATTTCAGAAAGAATCGTAATTCTGAATCATTAACCAAAATAGCAATAACGAATTGGAAGATGGATATTCATGACAAAAAAGTAATTGTAGCAGTTTTCTTAGACTTACAAAGGCCATTTGAGACTATAAATAGAAATATATAATTACAAAAACTTGAATGTTATCTTGAAAATGAATGGTTTGTTTTGTATTTGCTTGACAGAACCCAAAAAGGAAAAATTAATGAAATGTCAAAATGTAGATATCATGTTCTGATATCTACCCTAGATATATGATATGATAAAACCCTAGATATGACTTATTACAAAATAAGTGCAATATTATTCAGAGGGTGTCAAAAAAGTAGACAAATGTTTTTCAAAAAGACCAATAGAGCTTATTTCTTTCATTTCCCCAAAAATATCGCTAAAGACGTTCAGACAATTATACAAACAGTTATTCCTCTGGTAGGTAAAAATTTAGGGTGTTAATAAGGTTAGGTAAAAATTGGACTTATTTTGTGTGCTGTACCGATGTGCTGTGCTGTATTCCATGAGGTACAGCTCGCTTTTAAAAATAAAGTCAAAACTTCTTTATTCAGAAGAATACAACGAACTAGTCCAATCCAGCAAACTATATTGGAACGAATATAGGCCGAATAAATAGAAAACATCATATTTTCGACCAAAAAAAATTATTTTACTAAGTAATATTAAAGGCAAAATTTTCTTAATGACATGATATATATGTTCATCCCACATAATCTTGTTATCTATCGCTAGCCCCAGGTAATTTTAACTTGTAACTGTATCAAGTTGATTACTTCTGTGAATAATAATGGCGCTTTTAAGTCTTTTATTTTCAAATAGCAAGATCCTGGTCTTCTTTACGTTCATTACCATCCCACTTTTGACCGCCATTCATCGATCCTCCCAAGATACTGCAGTGTAGCACTTCTTAATTCACATTCACTTTATTCAGAATATTCAGAATACAAAACAGAGCTATGTTTGAAACAATTTTCGTAGTCTTTAGAAACATTATTCAGAATAAGGAACTCATTGTCCAACAATCGTTTGAATTTTGATTTCAAATTAATATTAAAATCACTCACCATAATTTCCCAACTTTATCTTTGTGCTTGTTGCAAAATCCTCTACAAGACAGTGTGACCAATAACATTCTTCTACATGAAGATTATAATCTATTAACGTTATCACTAAAAAATTTAAAACTCATGCTCCCCCTCAAAAACCAATGTGCTACTGTTAGTGTTAAATAAAAATAACTGTGCCCCCATATGGTCTCGCTTTATTAAAAAAATAAGAATCATAACTAGGAAGACAAAAAACTTGTTTTCATGCTCCGTCAGTCAAACTTTGCAAAAAACTATGATATGAATCTGAAATCCATATGAATGTATCAAAGTCTCAACATGGTACAGTTTATTTCGAAGCTCTGTATATAAATCTGTATATAACATAAAATTTTACTGTTCTTGTTGATTTCAGTTTTAGTAATTTTATCCGGCCTTGCAAAATGCACATTTATACCTAAACAGGTACCTAATTTTTTTTGCAATTTTTCGTTGTTAATTTAAATACCTAAATAATGTTTACGAAAAATTTATTTATAAATTCATACGAATAATTCACATACGTATGTGTATCTATAGATACGAGTATATATGTATGTATATGTTATGTACATAAATGTGCGCTTACATTTTTTAAAGAATCGTGCGGGTATTCTCTTCGTATTCATTGTCATCACATTACTTTTACTTAAAACATAATTCTTTAAAGCAACAAATTCTTAAATATTATAAACACACATTATATACATTCACTTTCGTGCATCAATACTTTGTACAAATACATGCGCATATAATCTATTCATTCAACTTTTGCCATAATTCTTTATACAAAACTGTCAAATAATCAACTAAAACCTAGCGTTTTTAGTGACGTCTTTTCATTTGTAAATATTAATATTAAGGAATGAAAGTAATATTCAGCTGATCTAAACTGTTTCACCTGCTTGATCAAACAGTTTTTATACCCTGCACTTAGTGAAGGTAATATTCACTTTGGTATGGAGTTTGTAACCACTTGAAGGAGTAGTCTCCGCTATGGACATTTATACATATATTATCTTCTTGTTCAGCGTAAAATTCTGCGTCGATTTAGACATGTCCGTCTGTCCGTCTGTCCGATCGCACGATAACTGAAAAACGAATAATGTAATCAACACCAAACAAATTTTTTCTTTTGTGCCAACGACGGCTGCTATTGTAATTGGACCAATTCGTACAACGGGTTCGGAGAGCTGCCATACAACTCAAAGAGGTTTTTTTTAAATATTTCAAAAAGAAATAGAGATATTAGTGTGTTCAATTTCAAATCAGATGTAATTCTGAAGTTTTGGTAGAATTGCTCAACAGGTTTGGATAGCTGCCATACAACACCGAAATTTAATTTTAAATATTTGGAAAAGTATTAGAGTTAGGTTCATGAAACTTGGAAGTGGTGTATTCACTTACAGGTCAGACATAAGATCCTTGAAGAAAATTAGGAATGCTTAGTATTCCAAAAGCACATAAGATATGTTGCTTTCAAGTTCTTTACTAGCCCTTGAACAAGAATTTTACTCATTTTTGATGCATAAATGATGGTATATATTATGTCACTCATTACTGAATCATCCTCCATATAATAAAAAAATAATAAGTGACTAATATAAATAAATTTTAGTGTTATATTTTTTTAAAATTTAATGGAAAAAACTATAGGAAACAAGCGTTCGTGTTTATTTAACGATAATTCAATCCCTTTATCAAAAAAGTTAAAAACGATGTAACTTTATAACGCTGTAGCAGATGTAAAGTCAACACTGAGAGAGTATTTTAAATAGTTAATAAAATATGGACCACGAAAACTCAAAAACGAAGTAGATACAATAACAGCAATTGTTTTAGTAAAATGATTCATCTAATAACTAAAATAGAGGATTTTTTAATCTAATTTCAAATAATGGTATACTATGTTTTTATCATCTGCCGATTTTTTTTTTATTTTCTTATGAATCATTGACGATTTTTTTTTTCTTTTGTAATTATTTTGTAATATTGTTATTTGGTAGGAAATTGAAATGTTTTTGTTTTTAACTGTTTTGCTTTTTATCGTAATTTTTTTTTGCTGAAACTAGTCGAATACAGCAAACTATATTGGAACGAATACAGGCCGAATAAAGAGAAAACATCACATTTTTGTCCAGAAAGTATTTTATTAAATAACACTAAAGGCAAAACGAGTTTATGTACTTATTTTGCATGAGATTAACATTTTTCACTAAAAATAGTAGCTTTTCTTCTTCCTCAAAAAGTTACATAAAACCTAACTTCAAAGTGGAGGTTTTTTCAACAAATCAATATAATTTTTTGTTTTTATGCATACTGTACTACTGGAAATAGATTTCTACTAGTACAAATTGTAATAAATACTCTTAAAAGCTAAAACAATAGGTAGGTTATGTGATGGCAACAAATTTTGCATATCGAGTTTTCGGTGGGAATGCACTTCTCCATAGTAGGGAAGTGCAAATAAACTATTTTTAGCAACCTGTCGGTCTGTCAGTCTGTCGGTCTGTGTGCGCACGCGTGTATCTCAAGTTCGGCTGAACCGATTTTGATGAAATTTTATATGTAAGTTTATTTCCACCATGGCACGGATTGACCAACTTTTGGCACATATCAGGCCTCGGGAACTGCACTTTTTAGCGGGCCTGATATGTGCACTTTTTGGCGAACATTTTGAAGAAAATATTCAACCGATTTACTTGAAATTTTATATATAAGCTCAGCTCGACCGTCCGCGAAAATTCCCATGTTTTGGAAGAAATCAGGCATCGGCAACTAGACGTTTACTACGGGCCAAATATACATTTTTGTGTATATAAGGAGAAATAATCAACCGATTTCATTGAAATTTAATATATGAATTCCTCGTATTAAAACAATGAACATATAAATTTTTTGGAAAGATCAGGGCTCGAAAACTGATTTGCGGGCCGATTTTACATTTTTCAATATTTTAAAGCAAATATTCAACCGATTTACTTGAAATTTCATATATGAGCTTTGCTCGACCGTCTGTGATAATTCCCTGCTTTTAGAACAAATCAGGCATCGGCAACTGGACCTTTACTACGGGCCAAATATACATTTTTGTGTATATAAAGAGAAATAACCAACCGATTTCATTGAAATTTAATATTTGAATTCCTCGTATTAAAACAATGAACATGTAAATTTTTCGGAAAGATCAGGCGTCGGCAACGAGACGCTTACTACGGGCCAAACATACACTTTTGTGGTATATAAAGAGAAATAATCAACCGATTTCATTGAAATTTAGTATATGAATTCCTCATATTAAGGCAATGAACGTATAAAGTTTTTGGAAAGATCAGGGCTCGAAAACTGATTTGCGGACCAATTTTACATTTTTCACCATTTTGAAGAAAATATTCAACCGATTTACTTGAAATTACATATTTGAGCTTTGCTCGACCGTCCGCGAAAATTCCTAACTTTTGGAACAAATCAGGCATCAGCAACTAGACGTTTACTAAGGGCCAAATATACATTTTTATGTATATAAAGAGAAATAATCAACTGATTTCATTGAAATTTAATATTTGAATTCCACGTATTAAAACAATGAACATGTAAAGTTTTTGGAAAGATCAGGGCTCGAAAACTGATCTGCGCGCCGATTTTACATTTTTCACCATATCTACGGAACGAATTGATGGAATTTCTTAAAATTTGATATTTGAGTTCTGGTTGTTACCGAAACTAACTGGCGAGCATTTCAGGGAATTTGAGTAGTACAAAGCGAAACTCTACTAAGAGTCAAATTTACATTTTTCTAGGTATGTTAACTATAAGCTTACTAATGACCTAAAAATTGGAAAGAAGTATTTAACAGACATTTTTATAATATTCTGTAACACTTTCATTTAACTAGACAATACACAATGCGGTCGGTTATGTGCTGACCACAGCAGATTTTTTTTTTTAGATCTTATATTGTTCTTAAAATACTTTCAAATAGGCTATTTCAAATTTTTGTGAATTTTATGGCAAAAGCGGAATTTACAAAAATATGCAATTAACCCCTTTTTTTTTTTTTTTTTTTTTTTTTTTTTTTTCTTATTCACTCCATAGCATAGGGCTAGTGCATGATTTCTCATGTTATTTGAGGTTATGTTGAGGTTAATTATTTGAGGTTATTAATATTTACTGTTTATTTTTCTTAGTTTTTTTTTTAATATCGAATATTACGAATATTTGAAAATTACTTGTATAATATTTATTAGTATTGTATTATATATTAAGTTATAATAATATTGAATATAATTTTTATAGTGACCTGACCGGGGTTTGAACCCGAGACCCTTCAGTTAAAGGACCGGCGCCATAACCACTGCACCAATGGTCAGATTAACCCCTTTTTACACCAACAAAATTTACGAAAAACAAACTGTCGAAGAATTCAAAAGCGTTAACTAAATTTTTGTTTTATAATTTCTTTTTACTTTTTTTAATTTTTTCAAAAAATTTAAAAAATAAAAAAAGAAATTTAATTATAAAATAACAACAAAAAAAAGTTAGTCCTATATATTCATAATAAACCTCACAAACTTAATAAAATATATAATTTTCTTTTAAATTAATTGGAAAAGAAAAAAAATAAATACATAGGTTTTACTTTTACTTAATAAAGCACTTTTTCAATGCAGATATAATATCTACCTGTGAATGTGAGTACGCAAATTAATAAACAAAAACAAAAAATGTGAAATAATTTTCTGTTTATTCGTTAATATCATCCTTCCGACTATATTTTGATAGAACTATTTATGTTCATTTGGAATGAAAATGAGCTGTTCTTTTAAATTTTTAACATTTCTTTACTAATAGATTAGTGAAGTACATACTAAATTGAGCTTCTTCGGTATGAACGTTGTCCATTGATTTCTTTTTTTCTTTTTCTTGGTCCAAAACCGGTTTTACCATTTGCTTTCCTTTTGATTCTATTGTTCCCATATTATAAGAAATTTGACTTACGCTTTCTTAATTAAACAATAATAGTAAAATTTTAACAATAATAGTAAAATTTTAGCCCTCATAATACTTAACAAACACTAGTAACACTTTAAACTAAAATATCATAACGGTTTTGCTAATATTTTGTTTTTTTTTTTTTGTATTGAATTGTTTGTGGATAAAAGTGTCAAATGTGTACTTAACCCTTTTATCAAATAAACTTTTTCTCATTTTTTTTGAATTTTGTTGGGAATCAAACATTTATATTGTATGTTAAATGAGCTTAACGCCTTCATTTAATAAAGAAAAGATTAAAATGTGTACTTAACTCTTTTTTTTATTGTCTAAATACCGTAAAACTTGATATTTCGAAAAACGGGTTTTTGTAAAAGATGCGTAACATTTTAAAAAGACCAAAGCTGTCAAAAAACGATTTTTGAGAAAAATGTCACTTGACTCCTTATTCTTCTAACCCCTTCATTTCTAAAATTACTGCGGAATATTGAAAATTTAGCTAAAATTTATGACTGTTTCTGCAATAGAATATATTCACTTACAACTCTCACTGTTTGTTTGTGTAATAATAAAAATTGCTGTAATAGATCAAACATATGCTAGCGATTTGGTCATTTATTTAGCTATCTTTTCCTATATAAAAAATCTAGAATAGAATTCTATATTAAATATGCAGCATTATTTATTACAACAACTATTTTTTCATTTTAATCAATTATCATGCGTATTGATTGGAGTATACGCAAGTAGAAGTTAAATGTGAAAATTAAAATAAAAAAAAATTTAAAATGAAAATTAAAGACAGTAAAAAGGGATAATTTAAAAAAAAAATGTTGGAAGAATAGAGACTTAGCTCATTAAAACCTATTTTGAAGGTAAGCAAATAAAATTTACAAATTTTAATTAAAACAAGTAAAAACGTTTCAGTCCGTACAAACCGACTGAATAATCCCCTGCACTTTGACAATCTGAGTTTAAAAATTTGTTTTTGTAATATTACGAAATTACTAAATGGCAAATAGTTGAACCTGTCAAACTACTTAATAGAAACTTCACGGATATTATGTCTGATCTGTAGGTGGACACACCACTGCCGAGTTTCATGAACTTAGCTTTAGTATTTTTCCAAATAATTAAAATTAACTTCCGGAGTTGTATAGCAGCTACCCGAACCTGTCAAGCAATTCTACCAAAACTTCAGAAATACATCTGACATGAAATTTGACAGACGAGTGCCGAGTTTCATGATACTAGCTTTAATACTTCTCCAAATAATTAAAATTAAGTTTCGGAGTTGTATGGCAGCTACCCGTACCTTTCAAGTAACTCTACCAAAACTTCAGAAATACATCTGACATGAAATTGGACCCACCACTGCCGAGTTTCATGAACTTTGCTTCAATATTTTTTCAAGTGATTAAAATTATTTTTCGGAGATGAATAGCAGCTACCTGAACCTGTCAAACAATTCCACCAAAACTTCAGAAATATATCTGACTTGAAATTAAACAGAAGACTGTCCAGTTTCATGAATCTAGCTTTAATATTTTTCCAAATAATTAAAATTAACTATCGGAGCTGTATGGCAGCTACAAGAGCCTGTCAAGCAATTCTACCAGAACTTCAGAAATACATCTTACGTGAAGCAGGAGTTTAATGAACTTAGCTCTATTATTTTTCCAAATAGTTAAAATTAACTTTCGGAGTTGTATGGCAGCTACCCGAACTTGCCAAGTAATTGCACCAAAACTTCAGAAATACATCTGGCCTTAAATTGGACAAGTCACTGCCGAGTTTCATGAACATAGCTTTATAATTTTACCAAATAATTAAAATTGACCATCGGAGTTGTATGGCAGCTACCCGAACCTATCAAGCAATTCTAGCAAAACTTCAGAAATATATCTGACCTGAAATTGGACACACCACTGCCGAGTTTCATGAATATAGCTTTAATACTTTTCCAAATATTTAAAATAACTTTGGGAGTTGTATGGTAGTTACCCGAACCTGTCAAGCGATTCTAGCAAAACTTCAGAAATATATCTGACCTGAAATTGGACACACCACTGCCGAGTTTCATGAATGTAGCTTTAATACTTTTCCAAATATTTAAAATTAACTTTCAGAGTTGTATGGTAGCTACCTGAACCTGGCAAGCAATTCTACCAAAACTTCAGAAATACAATTGGCCTTAAATTGGACATGTCACTGCCAAGTTTCATGAACATAGCTTTATAATTTTTCCAAATAATTAAAATTAGCTTTCGGAGTTGTATGGCAGCTACCCCAGCCTGTCAAGTGATTCTACCAAAACTTCGGATATACATCTGGCCTGAAATTGGACACACCACTGCCGAGTTTCATGATTTTTGCTTTAATATTTTTTCAAATGATTAAAATTAACTTTCACAGTTGTATGGCGGCTACCCGAACATGTCAAGTAATCTCGAAATAATTTCAGAACTATATCTGACTTGAAATTGGACAGAAGACTGCCCAGTTTCATGAACATAGCTTCAATATTTTTCCAAATAATTAAAATTAACTTTCGGAACTCTGTGGCAGCTACAAGAGCATGTCAAGCAATTCTACCAGAACTTCAGAAATACATCTTACCTGAAGCGGGAGTTTAATGAACTTAGCTTTAGTATTTTTCCAAATAATTAAAATTAACTTTCGGAGAGTTATATCAGCTACCCGAACCTGTCAAGCAATTCTACCAAAACTTCAGAAATACATATGACCCGAAATTGACAGGTTTCAGACGAGTGCCGTGTTTCATGAATCTAGCTTTAATACTTTTCCAAATAATTAAAATTAAATTTCGAAGTTGTATGGCAGCTACCCGAACATGTCAAGTAATTCTAGCAAAACTTCAGAAATACATCTGGCATGAAATTGGACCCACCACTGCCGAGTTTCATAAACTTTGCTTCAATATTTTTTCAAGTGATTAAAATTATTTTTCGGAGTTGAATAGCAGCTACCTGAACCTGTCAAACAATTCAACCAAAAATTCAGCCATATATATCTGACTTGAAATTGAACAGAAGACTGCCCAGTTTCATGAATCTAGCTTTAATACTTTTCCAAATATTTAAAATAACTTCGCCCGTTGTATGGCAGTTAACCGAAGCTGTCAAGCAATTCTACCAAAACTTCAGAAATATATCTGACCTGAAATTGGACACATCACTGCGGAGATTCATGAATCTAGCTTCAATATTTTTCCAAATAATTAAAATCAACTTTCGGAGCTGTATGGCAGCTACAAGAGCCTGTCAAGCAACTCTACCAAAACTTCAGGAATACATGTGACCTGAACTAGCCCAGTTTCATGAATCTGGCTTTAACACACCCGTACCAAGTTTCATGAACTTTGCTTCAATATTTTTCCAAATAATTAAAATTAACTTTCGGAGTTGTATGGCAGCTACCTGAGCCTATCAAGCAATTCCACCAAAACTTCAGAAATATATCTGACTTGAAATTGGACACTTCACTGCGGAGTTTCATGAATCTAGCTTTAACACCTTTCTAAATATTTAAAATACTATCGGAGTTGTTTAGCAGCTACCCGAGCCTGTCAAGCAATTTTACAAAAACTTCGGAAATACATCTGACCTGAACTTGGACACACCCCAGGCGAGTTTAATGAACTTTGCTTTAATATTTTTCCAAATACTTAAAATTAACTTTCGGATTTGTATGGCAGCTACACGAACCTTTCAAGTAATTCCACCAAAACTTCAAAAATGTATCTGACCTGAAATTGGACACAGGATTGCCGAGTATCATGAATGTTGCTTTAATACTTTCCCAAATATATAAAATTAACTTTCCGAGTTGTATGGCAGCTAACCAACCCTGTCAAGCAATTCTACCAAGACTTCAGAAATACATCTGACCTAAAATTGGACAGACGACTGCCGACTTTCATGAACTTTGCTTCATTATTTTTTCAAGTGATTAAAATTATTTTTCGGAATTGAATAGCAGCTACCCGAACCTGTCAAGCAATTCTACCAAAGTTTAAGAATTATATGTGACTTGAAATTGGACAGAAACCTGCCCAGTTTCATGAATCTAGCTTTAATACTTTTCCAAACATTTAAAATTAACTTTCGGAGTTGTATGACAGCTACACGAATCTGTCAACTAATTCTACCAAAACTTCAAAAATATATCTGATCTGAAATTGGACACTTCACTGCGGAGTTTCATGAATCTAGCTTTAACACTTTTCCAAATATTTAAAATTGACTGTCGGAGTTGTATGGTAGCTACCTGAGCATGTCAAGAAATTCCACCAAAACTTCAGAAATATATCTGACCTATAATTGGACACAGGACTGCCCAGTTTACTGAAACTTTTTTTAATACTTTTCCAAATATTTAAAATTGACTTTGGGAGTTGTATGGCAGTTAGCCGAACCTATTAAGTATTTCTACCAAAAATTCAGAAATATATCTGACCTAAAATTTTACGCAGGACTGCCCAGTTACATGAATCTAGCTTTAATACTTTTCCAAATATTTAAAATTAACTTTCGGAGTTGTATGGCAGCTACCCGAATCTGTCAACTAATTCTACGAAAACTTCAGAAATATATCTGATATGAAATTGGACACTTCACTGCGGAGTTTCATGAATCTAGCTTTAACACTTTTCCAAATATTTAAAATTGACTGTCGGAGTTGTATGGCAGCTACCTGAGCCTGTCAAGCAATTCCATCAAAACTTCGGAAATATATCTCACTTGATATTGGACAGAAGATTGCCCAGTCTCATGAATCTAGCTTTAATACTTTTCCAAATATTTAAAATTGACTATACGAGTTGTATGGCAGGTGCCCCAGCCTGTCAAGCAATTCTACCAGAACTTCAGAAATACATCTGGCTTGAAATTGGACACGCGACTGCCCAGTTTCAAGATCTATCTTTAATACTTTTCCAAATATTTAAAAATAACTTTCGGAGTTTTATCGCGGCTACCCGAACTTGTCAGGTAATTTCACCAAAACTTCAGAATTATATCTGACTTGAAATTGGACAGAAGACTGCCCAGTTTCATGAATCTATCTTTAATACTTTTCCAAATATTTAAAATTAACTTTCGGAGTTGTATGGCAGCTACCCGAGCCTCTCAAGCAATACCATCAAAACTTCAGCAATATATCTGACTTGAAATTGGACACACGACTGCCCAGTTTCATGAATCTATCTTTAATACTTTTCCAAATATTTAAAATTGACTACCAAGATTGTATGACAGCTCCTCGAACCTGTCAAATAATTCCACCAAAACTTCGGAAATATATATGACCTGAAATTGGACACACGACTGCCGAGTTTCATGAATCTAGCTTTAATACTTTTCCAAACATTTAAAATTAACTTTCGGAGTTGTATGGCAGCTACCCGAGCCTGTCAAGCAATTCTACCAAAACTTCAGAAATACATTTGACCTGAAATTGGACACATCACTGCCGAGTTTCATGAATCTATCTTTAATACTTTTCCAAATATTTAAAATTAACTTTCGGAGTTGTATGGCAACTACCCGAGCCTGTCAAGCAATTCTACCAAAACTTCAGAAATACATTTGGCTTGAAATTGGACAAAAGACTGCTCAGTTTCATGTATCTAGTTTTAATACTTTTCCAAATCTTTAAAATTAACTTTCGTATTTGTATGGCAGCTGCCTAAACCTGTCAAGCAATCCTACCAAAACTTCAGAAACACATCTGGCCTTAAATTGGACATGTCGCTGCCGAGTTTCATGAACATAAATTTATAGTTTTTCCAAATAATTAAAATTTACTTTCGTAGTTGTATGGCAGCTGCCTGAACCCGTCAAACAATTCTACCAAAACTTCAGAAACACATCTGGCCTTAAATTGGACATGTGGCTGCCGAGTTTCATGAACATAAATTTATAATTTTTCAAAATAATTAAAATTAACTTTCGGAGTTGCATGGCAGCTTCTCGAGCCTGTCAAGTGATTCTACCAAAACTTCGGAAACACATCTAGCCTGAAATTGGACACACGACTGCCCAGTTTCATGAATCTAGCTTTAATACTTTTCCAAATACTTAAAATTGACTACCGGGATTGTATGGCAGCTCCCCGAACTTGTCAATCAATTCCACCAAAACTTCGAACATATATATGACCTGAAATTGAACTCATCACTGCGGAGTTCCATGAATCTAACTTTAACACTTTTCCAAATATTTAAAACTGACTATCCGAGTTGTATGGCAGCTACCCGAGCCTGTCAAGCAATTCTGCCAAAACTTCAGGAATACATTTGAACTGAACTAGCACACACCCCTGCCGAGTTTCATGAACCTAGCTTCAATATTTTTCCAAATAATTAAAATTAACTTTCGTAGTTGTATGGCACCTACCCGTACCTTTCAAGTAATTCCAGCAAAACTTCAAAAATGTATCTGACCTAAAATTGGCCAGACGACTGCCGAGTTTCATGAACTTTGGTTCAATATTTTTTCAAGTGATTAAAATTATTTTTCGGAGTTGAATAGCAGCTACCCGAGCGTGTCAAGCGATTCAACCAAAACTTCAGAAATACATCTGGCCTGAAATTGGACACACGACTGCCCAGTTTCATGAATCTATCTTTAATACTTTTCCAAATATTTAAAATTGACTACCGGGATTGTATGGCAGCTCCCCGAACCTGTCAAATAATTCCACCAAAACTTCGGAAATATATATGACCTGAAATTGGACACACGACTGCCGAGTTTCATGAATCTAGCTTTAATACTTTTCCAAACATTTAAAATTAACTTTCGGAGTTGTATGGCAGCTACCCGAGCCTGTCAAGCAATTCTGCCAAAACTTCAGAAATACATTTGACCTGAAGTTGGACACATCACTGCCGAGTTTCATGAATCTATCTTTAATACTTTTCCAAATATTTAAAATTAACTTTCGGAGTTGTATGGCAGCTACCCGAGCCTGTCAAGCAATTCTACCAAAACTTCAGAAATACATTTGGCTTGAAATTGGACAAAAGACTGCCCAGTTTAATGTATCTAGCTTTAATACTTTTCCAAATAATTAAAATTAACTTTCGTATTTGTATGGTAGCTGCCTGAACCTGTCAAGCAATCCTACCAAAACTTCAGAAATATGTCTGACCTGAAATTGGACACACGACTGCCCAGTTTAATGTATCTAGCTTTAATACTTTTCCAAATAATTAAAATTAACTTTCGGAGTTGCATGGCAGCTACCCGAGCCTGTCAAGCAATTCTACCAAAACTTCATAAATATATCTGGCCTTAAATTGGACATGTCGCTGCCGAGTTTCATGAACATAAATTTATAATTTTTCCAAATAATTAAAATTAACTATCGGAGTTGCATGGCAGCTTCCCGAGCCTGTCAAGTGATTCTACGAAAACTTCGGAAACACATCTGGCCTGAAATTGGACAAATCACTGCCGAGTTTAATGAACTTAGCTTTAGTATTTTTCCAAATAATTAAAATTAACTTTCGGAGTTGTATGGCAGCTACCCGAACTTCTCAAGTAATTCCACCAAAACTTCAAAAATATATCCGACCTGAAATTGGACACACGACTGCCGAGTTTCAGGAATGTAGCTTTAATACTTTTCCAAATATTCAAAATTAACTTTCGTAGTTGTATTGCAGCTGCCTGAACCTGTCAAGCAATTCCACCAAAACTTCAGAAATATATATGACTTGAAATTGGACAGAAGACTGCCCAGTTTCATGAATCTAGCTTTTATACTTTTCCATATATTTAAAATTAACTTTCGGAGTTGTATGGCAGCTACCCGAGCCTGTCAAATAATTCTACCAAAACTTCAAAAATATACCTGACCTGAAAATGGACACATCACTGCGGAGTTTCATGAATTTAGCTTCAATATTTTTCCAAATATTTAAAATTAACTTTCGGAGTTGTATGGCAGCTACCCGAGCTTCTCAAGCAATTCTACTAAATCTTCAGAAATACATCTGACCTGAAATTGGACACAACACTGCCGGGTTCCATGAATCTATCTTTAACACTTTTCCAAATATTTAAAATTGACTATCGGAGTTGTATGGCAGCTACCCGAGCCTGTCAAATAATTCTACCAAAACTTCAGAAATACATCTAACCTGAAATTGGACACAGCCCAGCCAAGTTTAATTAACTTAGCTTCAATACTTTTCAAAATAATTAAAATTAACTTTCGGAGTTGTATGGCAGCTACCCGAACCTTTCAAGTAATTCCACCAAAACTTCAAAAATGTATCTTACCTAAAATTGGACACACGACTGCCGAGCTTCATGAATCTAGCCTTAATACTTTTCCAAATATTTAAATATAACTTTGGGAGTTGTATGGAAGTTACCCGTACGTGTCAAGCAATTCCACCAAAACTTCAAAAATGTATCTGACCTAAAATCGGACACACGACTGCCGAGCTTCATGAATCTAGCCTTAATACTTTTCCAAATATTTAAAATTAACTTTGGGAGTTGTATGGAAGTTACCCGTACGCCAAATACAAGCGTCCCGGGGGAACCAAAAGGGCTCAAGCCCATTGGGAAGCCCGGAACTGCTTCGGTATTTGCTGTTGGAGGAGCTAGCGTAGCACCTGGGACGGCAAAAGAGGCTGTGGCAGGGCAGGCGCCCACCAAGATGTGTAAAAAGGCGACAATGGGAGGTAAGGCTCATGTAAAGCCTTTGTCTAAAGGGCCAAAGCCCATAGACAAGAGCCGGAGGAAATAATATGGCTGTGAGGTGCATCCAAATAAATCTACAGCATGCTAGGGCATCTACTGATGTTCTGGCTCATAGATTTATGAAGGATCACCTCGATATCGCCCTTATCCAAGAGCCTTACATAGTGAAGGATCAGGTTAAGGGCCTAACAGGTGAGCTATTATAATATGATTGTATGATAATACAACTGGGGGCAGGCCTAGGGCTTGCATCTTGTTTAGTAAAAAGCTAACGTATTTTCCCATTCCAGATTACTGTTCTAAGGATCAGGTAGCTGCGTTGGTAAAGGTGAAGTCCTGCGGGGGCTGGGCAGAGTTCATTGTGTGCTCATCCTACCTCCCGGGGGACTTTGCCCACCCGGACGAGCAACTGAAGGATCTAGTGGACTTTTGTGGAAGGAGGAACTTCCAACTTATAATAAGAAGTGATGCCAATGCCCACCACACCGTCTGGGGAAGCAGCAATATAAACAAAAGAGGTGAGTGCCTACTTGAATTTATATATAGCAATAAATTAATGATTATGAATGAAGGCAATAGGCCGACATTCATAAATGCAATTAGGGAAGAGGTCCTTGACAACACCCTTTGCACTGAATTTATCGGCAGTAGGGTTGGTGGATGGCATGTCTCAAATGAGACATCCATGTCCGATCATACGCAGATTAGGTTTGATATCATGGTCTCCGGGGGCCTGGCAGAAGAAATTTATCGGGTGCCCCAATCCACAGATTGGAGTCAATTCGAAACGCTCCTCATGGATGGGATTAGATCCGTTCCTGCTTCTGTCAGAACGGTGATAGATATCGAACTGGCCAGCGAGGCCCTGACGGCGGCTATTACTAATGCCTATCACGGAAGCTGCCGTACTAAGCCGAAGCGGAGCAATAGGAAGTGCCCGTGGTGGAATGAGGAGCTTTCAAGGCTTAGACTAAAGACCAGAAAGCTATTCAATAAGGCCAAAGCGTCAGGTTCGTGGGAAGAGTATAAGGACTCACTCACAAAATACAATAAAGAAATTAGGAAAGCGAAGAGAATCTCGTGGAGGGCGTTCTGCAAGGGCATTGATGAACTCCCCAGCAGTGCGCGTCTTCACAGGGTGCTTTCCAAAAAGTATGCTAGCAGGTTGGGCCTAATGGAACGTCCTGATGGCTCCATGACTGAGAACGGAAGGCAGACGTTGGAGCTTATGGCGTCAACGCACTTTCCTGACTCGGAGATTCTTCGGAATAACTCAAATGCAGTCATCGAACCGGGGGCACCCTGGCCCAGGAGGGATGACTGGCAACGATCCCGTCTAGTCTTCACGATGGGCAGGATTAGATGGGCTGTTTTCTCTTTCAGCCCCTTCAAATCTCCAGGTGATGACGGGATATATCCTGCATTTTTGCAGAGGGGTTTCCAACATATCGCTAGAGCGCTGTTGGGAATTTTTCGCGCCAGCTATGCGTGGGGTTACATCCCTCAGGCATGGAGGGTGGCTAAAGTGACGTATATTCCGAAGGTGGGTAAGCGACCAAGCAACCACCCAAGGTCTTTCCGTCCAATCAGCCTTACTTCTTTTCTATTGAAAGCAATGGAAAAAGTGATTGATAGATTTATACGGGACGGTGCACTGGGAAGCAATCCCTTGCATGAATCTCAATACGCCTATCAGTCGGGAAGGTCTACTGTACTCGCTCTGCAGAGTCTGGTGGGGGTCCTTGAAAACTCACTGGAAGTGCGGGACGTAGCAGTTGGCTACAGGTAGCAGTTCCTTGATATCGAGGGAGCTTTTGACAACACCCCATATCATGTCATTTGTGAGTCGTTGCACAAACGAGGGATTGATGCGACGACTAGCAGATGGGTCAATCGGATGCTACAGGATAGGATTATTGAGTATAGCTGACGATATACTCTTCATCTCCGCTGCAAAAGGATGTCCGCAGGGCGGGGTTCTTTCGCCCCTCCTGTGGTCCATTGTAGTGGATGATTTAATCGCTGCTCTCAGGGGCTCCGGGGCGCGTGTCTGGGGATACGCTGACGATGTGGCCTTCGTCGTGCGGGGAAAATTTGAGAGCACTATTTCTGATCTTCTACAGCAAAATTTACGTGTTGTGGAAAGGTGGTGCAAAGGCGTTGAGTTAAATATAAATCCAAGCAAGAGCACTTTGGTCGCCTTCACCAGACGCAGAAGCAGGGACAGATTAACGAGCCCAATTCTGTTTGGTGAACGTATTAGTTACTCGAGGGAGGTGAAGTATCTGGAGGTAACCCTGGATGATCGTCTCTCTTGGAATACCCATATCGATAGAGCTATCGGGAGAGCTACGGCGGCCTTGTGGACGTGTAGGAGGTTCATCGGGGGGACCTGGGGAATTAGTCCCAGAATAGCACTGTGGCTATATACGGCCCTTGCTAGGCCCATCTTCACCTATGCGTCGATTGTATGGTGCCGTAATGCTCAGCAGGCGGGTGTGCGGGCCAAGCTGGAAAAGCTACAGAGGCTGGCCTGCCTGGGAGTGACCGGGGCGATGCGGACGGCTCCCACCGCTGCATTGGAGGTGATGATCGGATTGCCGCCACTGCACCTCCATATATTGAAGGAAGCTCGGCTGGTGACTTACCGACTTCTCTCTGGCGAGGACGGGGCAGGGCTAAAGTTGGCCCACAGAACTCACAGAGACTTCATTGAGGGCGATCCGATTCTAAGGATAACCATGTCAGATACCTGTCTGCCGCGGTTCAACTTCGACCACAAGTACAGGGTTCTGTTTCCTGATCGATGGACGTGGGATCGGGGTGATCCGGTACTTAGGTCGGGTTCGAGCGTGTGGTATGCGGACGGGTCCAAAACGGAGTCGGGTGTGGGCTCGGGCGTATACGGT
This sequence comes from Condylostylus longicornis, assembly GCF_029603195.1. Lineage (NCBI taxonomy): Eukaryota > Metazoa > Arthropoda > Insecta > Diptera > Dolichopodidae > Condylostylus > Condylostylus longicornis. The sequence continues at coordinate 854,396 of NW_026578147.1, read as the reverse complement.
GTCCGCCCGGACACGCGTGTATATGCGACCCTTGACCCGTATTGCACAGTGTTCCAGGCTGAAATACATGCAATAGAAATCTGTCTGAGAATCAATTTGGAAAGGGGGTATAGAAACCGCACAATCTATGTGTTCTCAGAGAGCATTGCTGCACTGCTGGCGCTCCGTTCAGCTCAGGTTACATCCAAGCTGGTCTGAAGCTGCCTTGCTGCACTTATGGAATTGGCATCGAAAAACAGAGTGATGCTCATTTGGGTGCCGGGCCATAGTGGCCATGCGGGCAACGAAGTTGCCGATGAGTTGGCGCGGAGGGGATCTGGGGCTGCCTTTATGCAGCCGCTGCCTTTCTGTGGTCTGCCTTCTTCCGCCGTGGGGGCCAGGCTTGCCTGCCTACTCGCGGCGGAATGCGGTCGTCACTGGCGGGACACGAAAGGGTGCCGTCATGCGAAAGTGTTTATTCCGGCGTGCTCCGGCGGATTCGCTGCGGAGTTGCTGGGGATGAGCAGGAGCCGGGTTCGCACTATTGCGAATTTCTTCACGGGGCACTGCCCGGTGAAATACCACCTGCATAGGCTGGGGAACTCGGGCTCCCCCCTGTGCAGATTTTGTGGGGGTGGCGATGAGACCGCCGTGCACATTCTCTGCGACTGTCCGGCAATGACTGTTCGGCGCCGCAATTGTCTTGGACATGGGTCCTTAAGTGTTCGGGAACTATTGTCCAACTCCCTTAGGGATATCTCCGGCTTTGTGTTTGGGACGGGGATATTATAGACGGGAGAGTGGGGTGGCTACAATAAGTCAAAAATGGATGCGGTGGCTTGGGGGGATGCTCCTGTCACACTCGCTTCCCTTAGAATCTACAAATCTACAATCTACCCGTACGTGTCAAGCAATTCTACCAAAACTTCAGAAATACATTTGACCTGAAACTGGAGTTTAATGAACTTAGCTTTAATATTTTTCCAAATAATTAAAATTAACTTTCGGAGTTGTATGGCAGCTACCGGAGCCTGTCAAGCAATTCTACCAAAACTTCAGAAATATATCTGACCTGAAATTGGACACACCACTGCCGAGTTTCATGAACTTAACTTTAATATTTTTCCAAATAATTAAGATTAACTTTCGGACCTGTGTGGCAGCTACCCACGGCTTTGCAGCAATTCTACCAAAACTTCAGCACTAAATCTGACCTGAAATTGGACACACCACTGGCTAGTTTCATGAACTTAGCTTTAATATTTTTCCAAATAATTAAAATTAACCTTCAGAGTTGTATTGCAGCTACCAGAGCCTGTCAGGCAATTCTACCAAAACTTCACAAATATATCTGACCTGAAACTGGAGTTTAATGAACTTAGCTTTGGCATTTTTCCAAATCAATAAAATTAACTTTCGTAGTTGTATGGCAGCTACCCGAACCTGTCAAGTAATTCCACCAAAGCTTCAAAAATATATCTGACTTGAAATTGGGCACGCGGCTGCCCAGTTTCATGAATCTAGCTATAATACTTTTCCAAATATTTAAAATGAAAATTAAGGTTTCTATAGCAGCTACCTGAACCTGTCAAGTAATCACTCCAAAACTTCAAAAATATATCTGCGTTTAAATTGGACATACCACTGCCGAGTTTCATGAACTTAACTTTACTATTTTTCCAAATAATTAAGATTAACTTTCGGAGCTCTGTGGCAGCTACCCGTGGCTTTGAAGCAATTCTACCAAAACTTCAGCACTAAATCTGACCTGAAATTGGACACACCACTGGCGAGTTTCAAGAACTTAGCTTCAATATTTTTCCAAATAATTAAAATTAACCATCAGAATTGTATTGCAGCTACCGTAGCCTGTCAAGCAATTCTACCAAAACTTCAGAAATATATCTGACCTGAAATTGGACACACCACTGCCGAGTTTCATGAACTTAACTTTAATATATTTCCAAATTATTAAGATTAACTTTCGGAGCTGTGTGGCAGCTACCCGAGGCTTTGAAGCAATTCTACCAAAACTTCAGCACCAAATCTGAGCTGAAATTGGACACACCACTGGCGAGTTTCATGAACTTAGCTTTAATATTTTTCCAAATAATTAAAATTAACTTTCAGATTTGTATTGCAGCTACCAGAGCCTGTCAAGCAATTCTACCAAAACTTCAGAAATACATTTGACCTGAAACTGGAATTTAATGAACTTAACTTTAATATTTTTCCAAATAATTAAAATTAACTTTCGGAGTTGTATGGCAGCTACCGGAGCCAGTCAAGCAATTCTACCAAAACTTCAGAAATATATCTGACCTGAAATTGGACACACCACTGCCGAGTTTTATGAACTTTACTTTAATATTTTTCCAAATAATTAAGATTAACTTTCGTAGCTGTGTGGCAGCTACCCGAGGCTTTGCAGCAATTCTACCAAAACTTCAGCACTAAATCTGACCTGAAATTGGACACACCACTGCCGAGTTTCATGAACTTAACTTTAATATTTTTCCAAATAATTAAGATTAACTTTCGGAGCTGTATGGCAGCTACAAGATCCTGTCAAGCTATTCTACCAGAACTTCAGAAATACATCTTACCTGAAGCAGGAGAATACATCTAATTCCACCAAAACTTCAGAAATACATCTGGCCTTAAATTGGACGTGTCACTGCCGAGTTTCATTAACATAGCTTTATAATTTTTCCAAATAATTAAAATAGACCATCGGAGTTGTATGGCAGCTACCCGAACCTGTCAAGCAATACCATCAAAACTTCAGAAATATATCTGACTTGAAATTGAACAGAAGACTGCCCAGTTTCATGAATCTAGCTTTAACACTTTTCAAAATATTTAAAATTGCCTATCGGAGTTGTATGGCAGCTACCAGAGCCTGTCAAGCAATTCTACCAGAACTTCAGAAATACATCTTACCTGAAGCAGTAGTTTAATGAACTTAGCTATAGTATTTTTCCAAATAATTAAAATAGACCATCGGAGTTGTATGGCAGCTACCCGAACCCGTCAAGCAATACCATCAAAACTTCAGAAATATATCTGACTTGAAATTGAACAGAAGACTGCCCAGTTTCATGAATCTAGTTTTAACACTTTTCAAAATATTTAAAATTGCCTATCGGAGTTGTATAACAGCTACCCGAGAATGTCAAGCAATTCTATAAAAACTTCAGAAATATATCTGACCTGAAATTTTTCTTACGATTGCCGAGTTTAATGAACCGAGCTTTAATATTCTTCTGAATATTTAAAATTAACTGTCGGAGTTGTATGGAAACTGAACGAACTTGAAAAGTCATTCCATCAAAAATTAAGAAATATTTCTGATCTGATATTGCACACGCGACTGCCGAGTTTCATGAACCGAGCTTTAATATTTTTCCAAATAATTAAAATTAACTTTCGGATTTATATGACAGCTAGCCGAGCCTGTCGAGTAATTTCTACAAAACTTCAGAAATATATCTGTTAAAAATGGGACACACGAATGCGGAGTTTCATTATCTTAGCTTTAATATTTTTCCACATAATTAAAATTTACTTTCGGAGTTGTATGGCAGCTACCCGAACCTGTCAAGTAATTTTACCACAACTTCAGACATACATCTGACCTGAAATTGGACACACCACTGCCGAGTTTCATGAACTTTGCTTTAATATTTTTTCAAATGATAAAAATTAACTTTCGGACTGCCAAGTTTCAAAATCTAACTATATTATCTTCCCAAATTTTTAAAATTTACTTTCGGAGTTGTATGACAGCTACCCGAAACTTTCCGGTATTTCTAACAAAACTTCCGAAATATATCTGACCTGAAATTGTATACACGACTGCCGAGTTTCATGAACATTGTTTTAATATTTTTTCAAATGATTAAAATTATCTTTCGGATTTATATTGCAGCTAAACGAACTTGCCAAGTCACTCCACCAAAACTTCAAAAATATTTCTGATATGAAATTGAACGCAAGACTGCCAAGTTTCATTACCTAACTGTATTATTTTCCCGAATTTTTAAAACTAACTTTCGGATTTGTATGACAGCTACCCAAAACTTTCCGGTATTTCCAACAAAACCTCCGAAATATATCTGACCTGAAATTTTTCACACGACTGACGAGTTTCATGAATCTAGCTTTAATACTTTTCCAAATAATTAAAATTAACTTTCGGAGTTGTATGGCAGCTACCCGAGCCTTTCAAGCAATTCTACCAAAACTTCAGCAATACATCTATCCTGAAATTGGATACACCACTGCCGAGTTTCATGAACATAGCTTTAATATTTATTATTAAAATTAACTTTTGGAGTTGTATGGCAGCTACCCGAACCTATCAAGTAATTTCACCATACTTCAGAACTACATCTGACTTGAAATTGGACACTCGAATGCCCAGTTTCATGAATCTAGCTTTAATACTTTTCCAAATAATTAAAATTAACTTTCGGAGTTGTATGGCAGCTGCTCGAACCTGTCATGTAATTCTACAAAAATTTCAAAAATACTTTTGACCTGAAACTGGGGTTTAATCAAATTAGCTTCAGTATTTTTCCAAATAATTAAAATTAACTTTCGGAGTTGTATGGCAGCTACCCGAGCTTGTCAAGCAATTCTTCCAAAACTGCAGAAATACAACTGATCTGAAATTGGACAAAAGACTGCCAAGTTTCATAAATCTAACTATATAATTTTCCCAAATTCTTACATTTTACTTTAAGAGTTGTATGCAACCCGAACTCTTCCAGTAATTCCATCAAAGCCACAGAAATATGTCCGACTTAAAATTGGACGCACAACTTCCGAGTTTAATGAACCGTGCTTTAATATTTTTCCAAATAATTAAAATTAACTTTCGTAGTTGTATGGCAGCCACCTAAACCTGTGAATGAATTCTACCAAAACTTCAGAAATACTTTTGACCTGAAACAGAAATTTAATGAACTTAGCTTTAGTATTTTTCCAAATTATTAAAATTAATTTTCGGAGTTGTATGGCAGCTACCCGAACCTGTCAAGAAGTTTTCCCAAAACTTCAAAAATATATCTGACTTGACATTGGACACACGACTGCCGAGTTTCATGAATGTAGCTTTAATACTTTTCCAAATATTTATAATTAACTTTCGGAATAGTATGCCAGCTACCCAAACCTGTTGAGCAATTCTACCAAAACTTGAAAAATACATCTGACCTGAAATTGGACCCCCTACTGCCGAGTTTCATGAACCGAGCTTTAATAATTTTCCAAATAATTAAAACTAACTTTCGGAGTTGTATGGCAGCTACCCAATCCTGTCAAGTAATTCTAACAAAACTACAGAAATACATCTGATTTGAAATTGGACACAAGACTCACAAGTTTCACAAATCTAACTATATTTTTTTCCCAAATTTTTAAAATTAAGTTTCGGAGTTGTATGGCAGCTACCCGAACCTGTCAAGTAATTCTTCCAAAACTTGAGAAATACATCTGACTTGAAATTGGACACACGATTGCCGAGTTTCATTAACCGAGCTTTAATATTCTTCTGAATATTTAAAATTAACTGTCGGAGTTGTATGGCAGCTACCCGAGCCTGTTGAGCAATTCTACCTAAACTTCAGAAATACATCTGAACTGAAATTGGACAAACCACTGCCGAGTTTCATGAACCTAGCTTTAATACTTTTTCAAATAATTAAAATTAACTTTCGGAGTTGTATGGCTGCTAAATGAACTTGCCAAGTCATTCCACCAAAACTTCAGAAATATTTCTGATCTGAAATTGGACACACTGATGCCGATTTTCATCCACCTAGCTTTAATATTTTTCCAAATAATTAAAATTAACTTTCGTAGTTGTATGGCAGCTACCCAAACCTGTTAAGCAATACTACCAAAACTTCAGAAATACATCTGATCTAAAATTGGACACACGGCTGCCGAGTTTCATGAACTTTGCTTTAATATTTTTTCAAATGTTTAAAATTATTTTGCGGAGTTGTATGACAGCTACCCAAACCTGTTAAGTAATTCCAACAAAACTTCAGAAATATATCTGACTTGAAATTGGACACACGACTGCCGAGTTTCATGAACCGAGCAATATTTTCTTCTAAATATTTAAAATTAACTTCCGGATTTGTATGGAAGCTGAACGAACTTGTCAAGTCATTCCACCAAAACTTCAGAAATATTTCTGATCTGAAATTGGACGCACTATTGCCAAGTTTCATAAACCTAGCTTCAATATTTTTCCAAATTTTTAAAATTAACTTTCGGAGTTGTATGGCAGCTAATCAAACCTGTTGAGCAATTCTACCAAAATTTCAGTAATACATCTGGTCTGAAATTGGAAACAGTACTGCCGAGTTTCACTAACCTAGCTTTAATATTTTTCCACAAAATTAAAATGAACATTCGGAGTTGTATGGCAGCTGCCCAAACCAGTCAAGTAATTCTACCAAAACTTCACAAATTCATCTGACTTGAAATTGGACACACGATTACCGAGTTTCTTGAACCGAGCTTTAGTATTTTTCTAAATATTTAAAAATAACTTTCGGAGATGTATGGCAGCTAAGCGAACTTGCCAAGTCATTCCACCAAAACTTCAGAAATACGTCTGACTTGAAATTGGACACACGATTACCGAGTTTCTTGAACCGAGCTTTAATATTTTTCTAAATATTTAAAAATAACTTTCGGAGATGTATGGCAGCTAAGCGAACTTGCCAAGTCATTCCACCAAACCTTCAGAAATACTTCTGATCTGAAATTGTACACACGACTGGCGAGTTTCATGAACCAACTTCAGAGGATTTGATGATATACCTCCTATATTAATAAAAACTTGCAAAGAAAAACTCGCCTTATGCCTAACAAAAATAATAAATTTGTCATTGCAAAGTGGTGCGATGCCAGATTCTTTAAAAATCAGTAGAGTAATACCAATTTATAAAAGCAGTGGAAGCGCATCCAATATAGAAAATTTTAGACCCATAGCTATATCATCGGTATTAAGCAAGGTAATTGAAACAGTAGTCAATTATCAGCTCACAAACTACTTAATTAAGACAAAATTAATGTCAAGTCGCCAATATGGGTTCAGACAAAAATCAAGCACTCAGGCAGCTCTTTTTGATGTAGTTTCAGAAATCTAACTTGGTCTAGACAAAAAGAAAAAGGTTGCAGCAGCATTTTTTGATGTTCGTAACGCTTTTGACTCAGTTGACAGAAATATACTGCTGAGAATATTGTATGAGCATGGCATAAAAGGAAATGAAAACAACTGGTTTAAAAGCTATTTAAGCAACAGAAAACAGTATGCTGAGTGTAGTAATATGAAAAGTCGAATAGAAACTACCTTGTATGGAGTGGTACAAGGCAGATCGCTAGGTCCAAGTCTATTTGCTTGTTATATTAGCAGTCTAGTAAATCTTCACTTGCAAGGAAAGCATATAATGAAAATTCGTACCAGCAACTAGAACAAGTAATAAATCAAGACATGCAGTTAATAAGCCCATGGATGGTCTTACACAAATTTACTATTAACGCTAACAAAACCAAAATAGTGCTCTTTAGAAGTAATTCTAATGAAAAACTAGAAGTGGAGTTTAACGGAAATAAGTTAGAAGTAATTCGAGAATGCAAGTATTTGGGTGTGATAATAGATAACGATTTAGCCTGGAAAGAACAAATCATGGCGCAACTAAAAAAGGGAAGAAGAATTGCTGGAATATTCAGATTAATATCAGTAAGAGTGCCATATAAAATCAAGAAAATGGTTTATTATTCGTTGTTCTACAGCACAATAATGTACGCAGCATAAATTTGGGTAAATGTATACAATAAAGATCTAGAAATGCTACAGAGAGTGCAGAACAAAGCCATAAAAATTTTGTATGATTATGCTAGAAGAACATGAACTAGAGATATCCACAAAGAAAATAGTTCATTACCACTAAAGCTATATATTGAAAATAAGCTTGCTACTCATGTATACCTCATGATAACCATTAATATTAATACTAATACCGAAACCACATTTGATAGGCAAGTTCATCCTTATGCAACAAGACATGCTGATAATATTAAAATAACCTCGTCCAATGTAAGATTCAATAATCTTGACTCAACATATAATATTGCATATAACATTTACAATAATCTACCATCGAAAATGAAACTTAAAACTAATATAAAAGAATTTAAAAAAACTATACTCAATTACTATCTAGCTAAAATAAAGCAAAATTAAATATATTAAAATTATATTCTGTACATATGTATGTTACGCTGGGTTAAAAATGTTTTAATTGTTAAATCCAAATATTTTGTATAGAAATTTACGTAATTTGCAATTTATAATTATTATCTACCTAGCTCTAGAATTATAGATTGTAATATTTTTGAATTATTTTTGTTGCACTGAACTTAGAACTTAGAATTAAGAATTTAAAAAATGAACACAAAGAATGAATGGTAATTAAACACTGTACGAGCTTCCCAGCTCATATGTGAATTAAATTGAATAAATATTATATTATTAATATTTGATGTTCTTCTAAATATTTAAAATTAACTTCCGGAGTTGTATGGAAGTTGAACGAACTTGCAAAGTCATTTCACTAAAACTTCAGAAATATTTCTGATCTGAAATTGTACACATGACGGCCGGGTTCCATGAACCTAGCTTTAATATTTTTCCAAATAATTAAAATTAACTTCCTTAGTTGTATGTCAGCTTCCCAAACCTTTTGAGCAACTCTACCAAAACTTCAGAAATACATCTGAACTGAAATTGGACAAACGGCTGCCAAGTTTCATGATTTTTGCTTTAATATTTTTTTAAATGATTAAAATTATCTTTTGGAGTTGTATTGCAGCTACCCAAGCCTGTCAAGTAATTCTAACAAAATTTCAGAAATATATCTGACTTGAAATTGGACACACGATTACCGAGTTTCTTGAACCGAGCTTTAATATTTTTATAAATATTTAAAAATAACTTTCGGAGATGTATGGCAGCTAAGCGAACTTGCCAAGTCATTCCACCAAAACTTCAGAAATATTTCTGATCTGAAATTGGATATATGACGGCCGAGTTTCATGAACCTAGCTGTGATATTTTTCCAAATAATTAAAATTAACTTTCGGAGTTGTATGGCAGCTACCCAAACCTATCAAGCAACTCTACCAAAACTTCAGAAATACATCTGAACTGAAATTGGACACACCACTGCCGAGTTTCATGAACTTGCCAAGTCATTCCACCAAAACTCCAGAAATATTTCAGATCTGAAATTGGACACACTACTGCCGAGTTTCATCAACTTACCTTTAATATTTTTCCAAATAATTAAAATTAACTTCGTAGTTGTGTGGCAGCTACACAAACCTGTTGAGCAATTCTACCAAAACTTCAGAAATACATTTGAACTGAAATTGGCCACACGAGTGCCGAAATTCATGAACTTAGTTTTATTATTTTTCCAAATAATTAAAATTAACTTTCGGAGTTGTATGGCAGCTACCCAAGCCTGCCAAGTAATTCTAACAAAACTTCAGAAATACATCTGACTTAACATTGGACAAACGGCTGCCAAGTTTCATGATTTTTGCTTTAATATTTTTTTAAATGATTAAAATTATCTTTTGGAGTTGTATTGCAGCTACCCAAGCCTGTCAAGTAATTCTAACAAAATTTCAGAAATATATCTGACTTAAAATTGGACAAACGACTGCCGAGTTTCATGAGCTTTGCTTTTATATTTTTTCAAATGATAAAAATTATCTTTCGAAGTTTTATGGCAGCTACCCAATCCTGCCAAGTAATTCTAACAAAACTTCAGAAATACATCTGACTTAAAATTGGACAAACGACTGCCGAGTTTCATGAGCTTTGCTTTAATATTTTTTCAAATGATAAAAATTATCTTTCGAAGTTTTATGGCAGCTACCCAATCCTGCCAAGTAATTCTAACAAAACTTCAGAAATACATCTGACTTAAAATGGAACACACCATTGCCGAGTTACATGAACCTAGCTTTAATATTTTTCTAAATATTTAAAATTAACTTTCGGAGATGTATGGCAGTTAAACGAACTTGCCAAGTCATTCCACCAAAACTTCAGAAATATTTCTGATCTTAAATTGGACACACTACTTCCGAGTTTCATGAACATAGCTTTAACATTTTTCCAAATAATGAAAACTAACTTTCGTAGTTGTATAGCAGCTACCCAAACCTGTTGAGCAATTCTACCAAAATTTTAGAAATACATCTGATCTAAAATTGGACACACTACTGCCGAGTGTCATGAACATAGCTATAGCAGCAAGTATAGGTATTGTTAAAACATCTTTTTTGGTTGAGTTCTGTTTCAAGACTGATTTATTTCATTAGTAATACATATTCTTATAATCTATAATAGTGTATTTATGTTCTATGTATTTGTGCAAGCAATAATGCAAGCAACCAGTGTTTCCACAGCATATACCCCTCAAACATTTCGTCCAGCGAATATATGTTTTGAGGGATAACTAATGTGTCAAACTATGTGCCTACATTACTCCCCCTCAATGAAAAAAAATTAACAAATATGATCGTGATCACGATATTTATATAATAATTGAAAAGATAAGTATAATTCAAAAGTGATACATCGTTATATTCTTCATGTAAGTTTTCTATTGCTTTAAATTTAATTTTTTTAATTAATTCATAAATTGTAATATTCAATCTTATTACTCGTAACTAGATTGTTTGAATTTTTAAATTTCAAAATTTAAATTTTTATAAATAAAAATCTCTGATAATTATTTTCAAAATATTTACATTTAGGTTTTATAATTTTTAATTTGTAAAATTTTGTGGGTTATTTATTACTCGAAATATTTATAACTTAACAATAAATCAGTGGCTTCAAGCACAAACGACTTAAGTCTGTTTTAGTGATTTCGAGATAAATGCATTTTAAACTTTAAATTAAATTTTGAAAAAAGTTATGAAGTTTTTTGAACCAATTTTTTTTTTAATTGAAAGATAATTAAAAAAGGAAGCGATTAACTCATAATCTGAAGTAAAACAACTAATAGTATTCTCATAATTATGAAAAAAGTGAGATAGGCGGTTATACAAAATTTATAAAAAGCACTTTGCAAAGCATAACTCGACTTAGGCGATTTGTGAAAAATTACTTTTGTATTTTCGTCAAACTTAAGTCGACTTAAGCTGTTGTTGCAAAATTGAAAATATGGTTTTAGTTGACTTAAGTTATACTAAAATGGGAAGAAATATATATATTATTTTTACGTTATTTGATTTTTCACTTTTTTTTCAAATCATTGTCATAAAAAACATAAATTGAAGTAAGAAATGAATAAACTTCAAGTAAAAATTATTTCTAAAAGTTTAAAAATAATTTTTTCATTAAATTTAAGAAAGGTGACAGTATCTTTTATTCTCTCTCGGATTCTCCAACTAAATATGGATGAGTATCTGCTAAATCTCCAGTCTTAATCGTTTTGTAAAATTTGTAAACCAACAGATTAAAAAATTGCATCAAGTACTCTAAGTTTTTCTTTTTTGGGACTAATTTTCTCTTCTTCTTCAATTCGGAGTATATCTTGAAAATCTAACTAGTTAACACCTCGTCTTAAAATATAAAAAATCTTTGTATAAACTGTTCTTATAAAATATTTTTGGAAGTCAATTTTTTGAAATCTGTGGTGCGACTCTTTCCACTTAAGAAAATTTCAAAAGGTAATTCAATTACAAAAAGGCTTCATTGTGCAACGGATCTGACAAAGTTGTTACATTATTGTAAAAATCAGCACATAAAGTAATATCTAAAATGAGTTTATGAGTTTTGTGTTTGTTATTTTATTTATGTACTATAGTCCATATGACTTTCTTACTTGTTCATAATGATACTAAATGCGAATTAATTAAAATTTTTAAATCAAAAACAAAATGAAATCGAGTGTGAGTCATTACAACTACTGTAATGAAAAGTCAAATTTGATAGTGAACTCGAACTCGTGTAGAAAATAATAATTCGATACTTGTGACAGTTAAATCTTGGAGACGTATTATTAATTACATACAGAAAATGGTTTGTTCGTCAGTTTTTCTCTAAGTTCTGCCGTAAAAAGTATATAGATCTCCGTAAAAAGTTGTGGCAAAGTAAATTGGTTCGGAATTTGCTCTCCTATCATAGAGTATATAAGTATTTGATTATCAAATAAACAAAGAATATTGTAAGTTTGCTCGACATTTTTATTTTAGCTGTCAGCATTTACTTTTCAATTAAGACTCCATACAAATGGACCACGAGTCAGTTTCGAGCGTTCATGTACTTGAGTGCATTTAGGAAGCCCGGTCGCGAAAAATTAAGCGAATTTTTCTAACCGTTCGGCAAATTGTAAAAGGATTTTTCTTAAAACAATAAAAGTAGAAAGCCTTTCATATTTTTTCATCTCTACAGATATTTTCACATGCCCAATAGGACCCGAAAACTTGCTTTTGAATGTTGTCAATTTTAAAATCAGGATCATTAATACAGTCACCACGACCAAAGTCAATTGCGGTTTTCAAAACTGTATTAACTTCGGTTTTCAAAGTAAGATCTGTTATGTAAATACTTGTTTATTTACTATAGGACCAGTTTCGCTAATTTCAATATTTTAAAACACTTTGAATCCGTTATGTTAGTTTCAAATATATTGCAATACCTCTAACATCCGCCACAATCATCTCAGCTCTCCTAGCAAGTTCCAAAATTTTTAACGTACATTTATTAAGCGTGAATAAAGTTTATATTGGATAATTTTTGCATTATTTAACAATTTCCAACATCAGCACATTTAAAAACAATAATAAATAACTGTCTTTGTAAAAAATACTTCCTTCGAAATAACAAAAATATAATAAATATTTGAAAATGGAAGAAATTTAATCTTACGGAAATGAGTAATAAAAGGTATAACAAAATATTGTTATACCTTTATATTGAAAACCCTTGCATATTATAATAATTTGAATTTTCTAACAAAATGTGTTTTACTAGTGTATAATAAAAGTGTTGCTTTGTAATACAATAATTAAAATAAAAACTCTTGTTAAACACAAAAATTTGATCTTCCTAATAACATGTGTTTTACAAGGGCGTAATAAAACAACACTTTGTTTAATAATACAATTATGTTAGACCACAAACGCAAAACAATCTCAGGTAGCTAGCCACGTGTCATTTTAACATGGGAACTCCGTCAATTGAAAAAAACATTTGTCGCAGGTAAACCACGAAATGACCTACAAGATTATTTGTTAAATAAAAAAATGCAAATCTTAAACATGGGATATTTGGGTAATTAGAGCAATAAAAATGCTGGTAAATTCTGCAGATGTTTTATATTTTGTGTTAAAAAATACAACAATCTTACTTGTCGCTGAATGTAAGATTTAATTTTAACTATAGTGAACAAGTTTTAAACCATGGACATAAAGTATACCTACACTACATATCACATAAAATAATATGTTAATACGTTATAAAATATTTTTTATTATAAAAAACTAAAAAATATTCTATACTGATCATGTATTATTTCGAACACTAAACGCTTAACTTTGGTTTTTGATTCTTATTTGCACGCGTTATAAAAACCTAACTCAACATAAGAAGTCTTTTGGAATATAATTGCATTTGCAATAACCGCCTAACTCGAGATGAGTTTAAACAACCAACAATTATTATTTTACACAAATCGCTTATCTCGAGTTAATATTTAAAAACACTCAAAATTAATTTTGCAACAAAAGCTTAACTCGAGATAAGCGGCTGTAAAAATTCATACAAATAAAAAAAAAATGTCATTAATTTCGATTTGCAACAATAGCCTATCTCGAAATAAGTGGTTTGTCAAAAACATAAAAAAGATGTTTTCTGCTCTTAACTCGATTTAGGCGATTAGTGCAAGTGCACATAGCCACCATTTCGAGTTAGGTCATGTGTGAATTCGACAATAACTCCGGCTACAACAGTCGTAGAACCACCAAATTTTGTGAGCATATGAAACTCAAAACGGAGAATTCGCTGGTAAACATATCTCATTTTTGTCTTAACTCGAGTTAGGCGGTTTGTGTTTGAGGCCACTGAAATATATATGGTGTACATAATTCAACATTATTTAAATTGTAAATAAAAATTGACAGACTGAAAAATTTGTCACATTTTGTTTTTAAAATGAAAAGGAAAACATTATAATTACAAATTTTTTTAGTTTTTCATAATAAAAATTTTACTTTTTTTACACATTTTTTATTTCTCGTTATCATATCTTGGTCGTTGTTTATCTCAAAATACATGTGCGAAGGTTTTAGTGTATCTATACTCGTAGAAATATTTTTTTTTTCATTTTTCACCAAAATTTTAAAAACCTTATTGCTCCTTTGTAAAACTTTGTGCGGCCATGTGTATGGAGGAGCTAAAGAGTTATTGTAGATTTCTTGTCTAAGGGAAACGAGTGAGGATTTAAAAATGTCTTTTGGAAGAAAATATTTGTCTGTCTCCTTGTTTTACAATAAATTGGTCTGATATTGCCGATACTATTTCGAATTTCCAAAGCCTTTTCGTTCGTTAGTTCAGAGGAAATTCGCTCTTTAGGGGCGATTAATTCACCGGGTAAGCGCATGGCTTGGCCATAGAGTAACTGGGCAGGAGAACACCCGAAATCTTCCATCAGAGCAGACCGAATACCTAAAAGAATCCATGGAAGAGATTCGAACCATTTCTTGGGGTCATGAGATGCTCTTATCGAAGTCTTTAATTGTTTATGAAAACGTTCTATGAATCCATTGGACTGTGGGTGATAACTGGTTGTTCTGATTTTGTCTATTCGTAAAACATTTGACAATTGTTTAAATAGAGACGACTCAAATTGTGTACCCTGGTCCGTTGTGAGAGAAATGGGTACCCCATATCTAGAAATCCAATTGCGCGTGAAATTATCGCAGACATTTTCTGCGGAAATGTTCCTGAGAGGAATGGCCTCAGGCCAGTGAGAAAAACGGTCCTTAATAGTAAGAAGATATGTGTAGCCTCGTGAGGGTGGTAGCGGACCAACCAAATCCAAATGTACGTGGTCAAATCTACCCCTCGGAACCTCAAATGTTCCATGAGGAGACACAGTGTGTCGAGTTATTTTTACCTTCTGACAATTCATTCTTCAACCGGAATGAAAACTTTTTTAAAAATTAGTGAACTGTCACGTTTGTTTTTTGTATCGTTAATGAACTGCATTATGCTTGCATCCCTTAGTTGTTCTTGGGCCAAGTTAGGAATTGTGATTGGAATGTCAACCCTTTCAACCGAATCTATAAAAGATCTTGAAAGAGTGTCCGCCACAACATTAGTACTGCCTCTAATATAACGAATATCGTCCGTAAACTGTGCAATAAAATCTAAATAACGAGTTTGCCTAGGCGATTTCTCTGATTTTGAAAGTAATACACTTGCTAAGGGTTTATGATCCGAAAAAATAATAGGATTCCTAGCCTCGATAAAATATCTAAAATGTTTGACAGCGAGGTAAATGGCTAAAAGTTCCCTGTCAAACGTAGAATACTTTCTTTGCGCGGAGTCAATCTTTTTGAAAAGAAAGCAATGGGTTCGTATTTTCCCCCCCACATTTTTCTGCAGAACAGCTCCTACAGCGTCGCTGGGTGCGTCGACACATATGCTAATTTGTGCGTGCGCAGCCGGATGGACGAGCAAAAGATGCTTGCCGAAACATTTCTTAATATTGTCGAAGGATTGTTGACATAAGTCAGACCAGATAAATTCTCTAATAGCTGTCTGTTTGTTCGTCTTCCTCAAAAGATCATAAAGTGGAATTGATAGCCGCGTTATTTCGGGTATGAACCTGTGATAAAAATTTACCATGCCCAGGAAACGTTGTAGTTTTTTTAATGAATTCGGAGGCGGAAAATTGTTAATGGCTTCAGTTTTGTCCCTTGAAGGAGAAACACCTGCCGCAGTTATCGTGTGACCAAGGAAATTGATTTCGGATTTTCCGAATTCGCTCTTCTGTACATTAATATTTATACCAAACTCATCTAACCGTTCGAAAAGAGTACGCAAGTGTTTTTTATGGTCTTGCATTGACTTACTAGCTCTAAGTATGTCATCTAAATAAATGAATAAGAAATCTAATCCGTTTAGGACTTTATTCATGAATCGTTGAAAGGTCTGTGCAGCATTTTTCAAACTAAAAGGCATGCGTAAAAATTCAAATAAACCGAAAGGTGTAATTACAGCTGTTTTGGGAATGTCCTCTTCTGCCACAGGGATTTGATGGTAAGCACGGACCAGATCGATCTTGGAAAAAATTTTACAACCATATAGGTTCGCATTGAAATCCTGTATATGCGGCAATGGGTATCTGTCAAAAGTAGTGACAGCGTTAAGATGCCTGTAGTCGCCACATGGTCTCCATTCATTTGCAGACATTTTGGGCACCATGTGCAGAGGAGAAGCTACAGAAGATTCCGACGGACGGCAAATACCCATGCGTACCATTATGTTGAATTCATTTTTTGCGATTCTTAACCTATGTGGGTCCAAACGACGTGGACGCGCAGCCGGTAGCGCACCCTGTATGTTGATGTGGTGCCTAACGTTATGTTTGATTTCGACATTAAAATCGGGTGTACTTCTTAAAGAAGGGAATTCTGCTATTATTGACTCAAACTCATTTTTAATTTGATATAGTTTGGGCGTAGAACTCATAATATTCCTAAAAATGCACTTTACTTCCAAAGAAGCCGTTTGATCTATTAACTTTTTGCCCCTCAAATCTACTAACAATTTAAATTTGTATAAAAAATCTGCGCCAATGATTGCCGTGTCCATTGCAGCGACCGTAAAAACATGATCAAAATTGCGATGAAGGTTTAGGCTAAGGGAAAGGGCTTTGCAGCCGAAAGTTGCAACTGGAGCACCATTTGCTGCAACCAACGTAACATCCGATTTTTGACTATGGAATTTGCAGATACCCTTCGGTATCAATGAAATCTCCGCACCAGTATCAATGAGAAAACGGATTCCAGTAATAGGATCTCTAACAAAGAGACGGCCAAAATTTTTACAATACCTTGTTGCCGCGCACAAGGTATTACCGATTAGTTTTTTGATTCGTTCATTGCTACCCGTGATCTATTACTAGTCAGCGTGCAGAGACATTTTCGCGCTCTGTCACCAAATCTAGCATGGTACCAACATTTACGATTCCCATTGTCTTTGTTTTTATTTATATTATTGTCGTTGTTGTTATGTTTACTACCGTTACTGTTTGAGCGGCTACTCCTACCATTATTAAAATTTCTAGACCTAGTTCTAAATCTACCGGGAGATTTCGAGTATGATCGGGATCTAATACTGAGGCTATTTATCTTCTGCTCCAATGATCTAATTGCGTCAACTAAATTTCTGTCAAAACTGTGCGTATTTCGCGATCGGTGCATAGTGAAAATTCTTAAAGTGGACTGGGGTTGTAAATCTAAAATTTTATCTGCTATTGTAAAAAGTTCATCTGATCCCCTACATGTGTTTTCAATGGCCAGAATGCAAGACTGCACATGTGTAGGCAACTTATTCAGCCACAATTTTCTTAACAAACCAGCATTCACCAAACTATTGCTGGCAGCCAACGATTCCATTTTCCTATACAATTCGGAAGGCTTGAAGTCACCCAATTCTACTTTATTTAAGAGTGCATCCAAACGTCTTTCTTCCGAGTCTGTACTACGCGCAACTAATGCCGTTTTTAAAAAATCGTATTTATTCCCATCCCTAGGGGGGTTAAGTACTATATCTGCCACCAATTCAATAGTTTCTGAAGGCAGCGCACATACCAGATAATCGTATTTGGTCTCTACAAAAGTGACACGCTTTGTTCTAAACTGTGATTTCACCTGCAAAAACCGCAAATCTACTCTATTATTCCAAAATGCTGGCAATTTAAGTGTAGCTATACCCGAGCATAATTCAAATTTATTATCCTCTGACTTACGATCAACAGATTTAACTGTATCGCTAGAAATAGTAGACGCGGCGTCGTCTTCGCTAGACATTTCGCAATGAAATAAATAATAAAATTTTGAAATGCAATATTTGAATATTAAAATATAATATTCGAAAGTTAAATTGGTCTTATAAATCCTGAAAAAAAACTAATTAATTGGAATAAGAATTTGTAATTTTTGCATAAGGAAACTGTTTACGTCTGTTTACGTTTTTATTATAAATTAAAAGAATGAAATTGCTACGTCAAACCAGACGGACAACCTGATTTAACCATTTGCATATGTCAAAAGAAAAAAAAAAAAAATTATATACAAAGTTATATACTAGTTTACATATACTATATTTATACATCTGATCAATAACCATATATAAAAAATTATATATTAGTTATTAATCGAATACACCTCATCTAAAATATTTTATTTCAATCAATGTAGTACACAGCGTAACGGTCAAAATTCCCTTATGTATCACAAAGGTTCAAAGGTTTCCAAAATTTTGATTTTTATTTTAATTCTATTTATATATTCTTCAAAATTAATTTATTTAAACTAAATTTGATAAGAAAATTTATTTAAACTAAAAATATTTTTATTTTATGTATTTATCCTATTTATAGTTAAAAAAATTTATTGAAGTTGAATTTTGTTTGTATAAACTTCCTTAATTTGTTGTTCTCTTTTTTTTTTACAAAAATAAACAAGTGTAAATATGTACTTACAAGAATATTATTTTTGATTGTAGAAAATATCACATTAATTTAAATATATACGCGAGTGAATAGTATTTACTTTGCGTGTGTATTCCGATTTGAGCGAAGTGCGAGAGGTATGCTTGTATGTACGTATGTATGCATGTGTCAGCTTTTATTATGAATATTGAATTATGTACTCGTATGTTGAAAATAAGTTTTTATTTACGTACCTACAACAAAGAAAAAAATAAAAAAGTAGTTGCATTAGTATTTTTTTTTTTAAATTTTATGTTGATTATTATAACAATAACAATATTCAAATTTTTGCTTATTAAATTATTGCTAAATTTTAATATATTGGTTATAACGGGTGGTATTGATGATTGATGCTATTAGTGATTCTATAGATGATTGATGATGCTTTAAATTTTTTTTATTTTGCTCTCTATTTATCCTTCACCAAAAATGTGCTACATGTGGTTTCTTCCTTTTTTTTTTTTTTTTTTTCTAAATATTTCTTTTAATGATTATTTTATATATTTTAATATATTCTATATTTTTTGCAAATGTTTCTGATTTTATATAAGAATTTTTATTTTAATAATTTTAGTAATGTAATTATTTCTCCTGCTTTTTAAGTTAAGCGTCCACATGAATTATGAGCTGCATGGAAACGGCAAATGTATAAATGCAAGGCTAAAATTTTCACTTATTTTTATTTTTATTTTAAATTTTTAAACTTTATTAAAATTTTAAACTTTAAAACTTTATTTAAATATTATTTTACTACAATATAGAATTTTTTCCTTTTTTTTTTTGCGTTCGGGGTCACCATTATAGCAGCAAGTATAGGTATTGTTAAAACATCTTTTTTGGTTGAGTTCTGTTTCAAGACTGATTTATTTCATTAGTAATACATATTCTTATAATCTATAATAGTGTATTTATGTTCTATGTATTTGTGCAAGCAATAATGCAAGCAACCAGTGTTTCCACATCATATACCCCTCAAACATTTCGTCCAGCGAATATATGTTTTGAGGGATAACTAATGTGTCAAACTATGTGCCTACAATAGCTTTAACATTTTCCTAAATATTCAAAATTAACTTTCGTTGTTGTATGGCAGTTAAACGAACTTGCCAAGTCATTCCACCAAAACTTCAGAAATATTTCTGATCTAAAATTGGACACATGACGGCCGGGTTCCATGAACCTAGCTTTAATATTTTTCCAAATAATTAAAATTAATTTTTTTAGTTGTATGTCAGCTTCCCAAACCCGTTGAGCAACTCTAATTCATTTGAACTGAAATTGGATACACCACTGCCGAGTTTCATGAACTTTGCTTTAATATTTTTTCAAATGTTTAAAATTATCTTTCCGATTGATGTGAAAAGAAAACTTCCTTTTATTCGGAATAAAATACCTTTTTTTTTTATTTTTCGCTAATATATTTCGTGCGCTACATACGCACTTTATCAAAGCTGATTTTCTTCTAAGAAGATTTTCTTCTAAGTAGATTTTCTTCGGAGTAGTTCCATACATCTCCGAAAGTTAATTTTAAATATTTGGAAAAATACTAAAGCTAGGTTCATGTAACTCGGCAGTCGTATGTCCAATTTTAATTCAGGTGTATTTCTGAAGTTTTCTTAGAATTACTTAACAGGTTTGGGTAGCTGCCATACAACTCCGAAAGTTAATTTTAATTATGTGGGAAAATATTAAAGCTAAGTTCATGAAACTCGGCACTCGTGCAGCCAATTGCAGTTCAGATGTATTTCTGAAGTTTTGTTGGAATTACTGGAAAAGTTCGGGTAATTAAAATTAACTTTCTTAGTTGTATGTCAGCTTCCCAAACCTGTTGAGCAACTCTACCAAAACTTCAGAAATACATCTGAACTGAAATTGGACACACCACTGCTGACTCTCATGAACTTTGCTTTAATATTTTTTCAAATGTTTATATTACCTTATTTATTTTATTATTTATTTAATTAAATTGAAAATATTTAATTATTGATTTAAAATTGTAATTGTAAATATATAAATATTTACAATTACAATTTTAAATCAATACTATATCTAACTTACTACATATAGAGTAAATTGAAATTTAACTATACAGTAGTGGAAGCCCACTAGTGTTGTATAGTCTTCTTATCAGATAAGTGTGGGGTGTTATACTTAATAATTGCTTTAAACAACAAATAATTTTAGAAAATAATTACATATGTATAATACAAAACTAATCATAAAATATCAACTTATTTACTAATTATTGCTATTATTTTATTTTATCTTTTTTTTGTTTTTTTTTTAAACAGTATACTTTTTTAAACTTAACTCAACATTTTAATTATAAGCAAACCTGCAAAAGATACTACATTACATACATCACAAATTATTCACATATTTTCTTAATTTACCTATATCTTTATTTCTTAGTTTTTAAATTAACAAGTACAACATGGATAAGTAGAACAACAGATGAATCTTAAAATTTCTTTTGAAATAATATTTTTATAAACTGATTTATAGTCACAGTTAAAAAATAATCGTGCAATGTGCTCTTTGAAAACTGATATATTTTCAAATTCATTGATTCTTTTTATGTGCATATCTATAATATATCGTGGATACTTCAGCATAGCTGGATTTATTTTATCGTAAATTTCATCAAAGACAATCCATTTAAAATTATTTATATCAGCGATATTTAATTTGTATCGATAATCAAAAGGCACTGCTTTAAAATTTTTATCAACTTCACATTGCGCTGAACTTTTACTGGGGTTAATAGAGATAGAGACAAGTCCGCGGTGGATAAAATTTGAAGTAGCTCACAGCAAGTTTTCTGACGATATAGTGACGTGCAAAAATAAAGTAAATCTTTTTCGTTTATATCCGGCCTTAGCTTAGTGACAGATTGGTTATGAACAATCATTGCCTTAATATAATTTTTTTTATATATAACTATAATTTCATTTGAACAGTCCATATTATCATATGACCTACTGAATTGCTCCAAATCTAAAACAGAACAAAAGATAAATGAAGTAGTTTATATAAAATTAATAAATTGTGTAATATTTTTCTCATCAGAATCGTTATAACTGTTATAACGATTGAGAAAAAAATTAAGAAAAAAGAAAATCATAGTGTTAAAATGGAAAAAGGCACTGTTAAATTATTTACTCTCTAATCATTCTCTTTCAAAAGAGGAGAAAGAAAGAACTATAGTTAAAATTGAAACTACCAGAATTACTATTAAATATTTTCAAAATCATGATAATCAATAGTTATTAACCAACTTTTTACCATTTTTGAGAACTTTCGAATATCGTGAATTGCCTTAATATTAGAAGGGAGCCTATTAAAGTAAACTGGAGCTAATGTATCAAAAAATTTTTTAAAATGGCTTTTACGACTTAAAGGAATATTTACCAAATTTAAATTGTTAACTCTTAGACTGTATAAATTGGACCTACGAATATGCATTGAGTTTTTTTTGACAAAAGCTATTAAACATTTATAGGCATAAAGATTTCTTAGCGGAAGCACTTTAGAATCTACAAAGTTAGGCCAGCAATGGGACCTCCTATCTTTTCTATAAATAATTCGAAGAAAACATTTTTGAACTAAAAGTAAAGGTTCAACAGAATTAAAATAAATCCCTCCCCAAGATACTATGCCATATTGAAGTTTAGAGTGAACTATCGCATAATAAATTTTTAAAAGTAGACCTTTCGAGCAAAAGTTCCTTAGAAAGTAAAAGTTTTTTAAACAAAATAGTAAATATTTCTGAAGGTTATTCACATGGGGTTTCCAATTTAAATTACTGTCAATTTCAACTCCTAAGTATTTGAAAGTTTCTACAGACTCGATTTCAAAGCAACCTGAAGAACAGCTAAAATTTTGATTTATCGATGAATTTCTAATACAACACCCATTTGAACAAGTAATTTTTTTGCAATCAGCTGAATGAAAAATTAAATCCAAATCGGAAATATTTGCCTTTTTTAATTTAAAAGTCATTACTTTAGTCTTATTACTAATTTTAAGTCTATGATTTATAAACCAAGATCTAATCAAGTCAATATCCGGTTCCAAGCTGACTTTGAGACTATTAAAATTTTTTTCACTATATGAAAATGCACAATCATCAGCAAACCCTGTCACGTCACCTTTGAAAGGTTGATTGAAAAGTGAATTTATATAGATTAAGAATAACAACGGACCTAAGACTGACCCCTGTGGCACTCCAATGTTTATCGTACTACTTTTACTAAAGACATTATTCAGTTTTACTTTTTGAATTCTATCTTGAAGATAAGAACGAATAAAATCTAGCATAAAACCTCTGAAATCAGCTTTTTCTAATTTTGAAATTAAAATTCCATGATCGATGGTGTCGAATGCCTTAGTAGTATCTACACACAGAGCAGCTGTGTGGTTACTTAAATTTAGACTTGAATATAATTCGGAGCTCAATTTTAAAATAGCATCTTCGGTGCTTCTGTCAGCGAGAAAACCAAATTGCCTATTGCTAATGAAATTAATTTTATTCAAATAATTAATCATTCTTTTTTTGATTAATTTCTCGAATAGTTTGCCAATACTTGGTAAAATAGAAATTGGTCTGTAGTTACTAATGTTATCTTTTGGACCCTTCTTATAAAGTGGTAACACTTCCGAGTTTTTTAAACTATGTGGAAATTCCCCACTGAAAACTGAAAGATTAAAAATATAACATAAAACATCGGAAATAAAGGGTGCGATTTTCTTTAAAACATTATTATTAATAGCATCTACAGTACATGAGTACTTATTATTTAAAGCCAATATAGAATCAAAAATTTCGTCAGGAGAAATTTCCAAAAAACCAAAAGAATGCGTCTGTAAAACATCAGAAATTAATTTAAATTTATTATGTTGGCAAGTGAAATTTTGCAAATTGTTTTCAACTGTATTTTTTGCCGATTCAGCAAAAAATTCATTAAATTTATTTGCAATTTGTTTATCGTCAGTGATTATATTGTCATTATTACAAATTATTGTATTTATATTATTGTTAGGAACTTGCTTATTTAAAATGTCATTGACCACCTTCCATTCCATTTTAGAGTTACCAGAATGACGATTCAATTCAGAAGTATAATATGTATCACGCAAAATTTTTACTTTCGAGTTTATAACTTTGCAGAGGGTTTTAAATTCGATTTTTAAAGTTCCATTGCCGGGATCCTTTCTGCATTTCAAACCTAACTTATTTTTGATTTTAATTTCATTTAAAAGCTCATCTGTCATCCAAGGTTTTAGTTTTCGTTTATTTACTTTAACTTCGTTTGTTTCAAAGGAACTTTGAGAAATATGAAATTTTAGTATTTCGATGAATTTGTCATAAGCAAGACTCGGATTTGCTTCTGTTTTAACTGAATACCAACTTTCATGTTGAAGAAAAAAGGACAGTCTCGAGAAGTTAATTTTCTTACGAGAAATATTTTCTGAATCAGAAACGCGTGGAGACAGATTATAAGTATTTAAAGATAACGAAATCATATTATGATCCGTAATACCTAAATTAAAATTTCCTGCCACCAGGTCAAAGCCTTCAAAATGATTTTGTTGCCTTAAAATAAATATGATCAATGCATGTACTGCTAAAATCAGAAACACGCGTTGGCGACTCTATTAAAGGTAAAAACCCGTGCATTGAAAAAACTCCCATATAAATTTCTTTCAAACGTGACTCTTTCAAAATATCAATGTTTAGGTCTCCAATTACAACAACATTTTTTGATTTTTCCTTTAATAGAATATCATCAAGTTGATTAGGAAATAAAGAATAATCAAAATTAGTGTTATTCAATCTGTATATACAAAAAATTATAAAATTAACATTTTCAAAAGTACATTTAATTTTGATGATATCAGCAGTATTTAAAGAAATTGAAGTACATAAGTTTGGAAAATCATTTTTTATATAAACTGCAATACCACCAGAAGCATATTAACGTTGCAATTACAATGCAAAAAATACCCAGGGATATTAAAATTGGATGGCTCTGCGCTATAAATCCATATCTCACTTAAAACTATTATTAACGGCGGACTATTTAAATATTCTAAATGAGCTAAAAACGTATCAAAATTCTTTCTTAAACTGCGTATATTTTGATGTAATAAAAAATGTTTGGATAAGAAATTTTAAGGAATTGTAGAATTACTAAAAGGAGTAGAATGCATTTAAAAGCTTAAAAAATTTTTAATATTTAATTAGATATTGTCTAAATCACTAATATTTTTTATTATATAGCGATTTGCTCCTTCTTCTTTTCTAACAAAAATTCTTCTACCTCTTATCCAAACAAACTTTAATTTATTGTCTTTTCGCAGCTCTTTAGCTTTTTTAAATATAAGTCTATTTTTAGATGTTAGACTTTGATTAATATAGATATTAGTGTTCTCATGTTTAATCGTATTTTTTACAGTTTTACTTTTAAATAACATATTTTTCTTAAATTCACTACACTTAAAAGTAATTCTTACTATATTTAATGTTTTTTAATTGCAAAAAAAAATTAAAATCAATAAATTAATTAATTAGCAAAATTGAACTTATGTGTTCACCCCACAATGAACAAAATAAGAATGAAGAATTATCTTACGGAGTTGTATGGCAGCTACCCAAACCTGTCAAGCAATTCTAGCAAAACTTCAGATATACATCAGATCTGAAATTGGACACAAGACTGCCAAGTTTTAAAACTCTAACTATATTATTTTCCCAAATTTTTAAAATTGACTTTCGGAGTTTTATGGCAGCTACCCAAACCTGTTAAGTAATTCTAACAAAACTTCAGAAATACACCTGATTTAAAATTGGACTCACAACTGCCGAGTTACATGAACCTAGCTTTAGTATTTTTCCAAATATTTAAAATTGTCTTTCGGAGATGTATGGCAGCTAAACGAACTTGCCAAGTCATTCCACCAAAACTTCAGAAATATATCTGAACTGAAATTGGACATACGACGGCCAAGTTTCATGAACGGCTTTGATATTTTTCCAAATAATTAAAATTAACTTTCGTAGTTGTATGGCAGCTACCCAAACCTGTCAAACACTTCTACCAAAACTTCTGAAATACTTCTGATCTGAAATTGGACACAAGACTGACAAATTTCATAAATCTAACTATATTATTTTTCCAAATTTTTAAAATTAACTTTCGATGTTGTATGGCAGCTTCCCGAACCTATCAAGTAATTCTAACAAAACTTCAGAAGTACATCTGACTTAAAATTGGACACACGACTGCCGAGTTTCATGAACTTTGCTTTAATGTTTTATCAAATGTTTAAAATTATCTTTCGGAGATGTATGGCAGCTACCCAATCCTGTCAATCAATTCTAGCAAAACTTCAGATATACATCCCATCTGAAATTGGACGCAAGACTGCTAAGTTTCATAAATCTAACTATATTATTTTTCCAAGTTTTTAAAGTTAACTTTCGGAGTTGTATGGCAGCTAGCCGAACCTATCCAGTAATTCCACCAAAACTTCAGAAATGTATCTGATTTAAAATTGGGCACACGACTGCCGAGTTTCATGAACTTTGCTTTAATAATTTTCAAATGATTAAAATTAACTTTCGGAGTTGTATGGCAGCTACCCAAACGTGTTGACCAATTCTACCAAAACTACAGAAATACATCTGATCTGAAATTGGACACAAAATTTCCAAATTTCATGAATCTAACTGAATTATTTTCCCAAATATTTAAGATTAACTTTCGGAGTTGTGTGGCCGCTACCCGAACCAGTACAGCCATTGCATTAAAATTTACAGAACATATTTGAAATGTAATTGGTGACATCCCCGATTGATATTAATATCTCCATTACTCTCTGTTAATAGCTCTATTACTTTTTGAAATATTTAAAAAAAACCTCTTTGAGTTGTATGGCAGCCGTTGCTGGCACAAAAGAAAAAACTTGTGAAGGTTTGGTGTCGATTGCATTATTCGTTATGGAGTTATCGTGCAATCGGACGGACATGTCTAAATCGACGAGAGTTTTACGCTGAGCAAGAGTATATATATATATGTCCATACCGGAAACGACTCCTTCAACTGGTTACAAACTTGGTACCACAGTAAACATACCCTTTAACAGGGTATAAAAAAACATGTCATTAATCGGAAGGTGAATATGAACATGGAGCTTTTAATTGAACAAATATATTATGTATGTGTAAGATATATGTATACGTTATTATCATATCACTATTTTATTTTGGCTGTTATGTCCATGTTTTTCTACATCCTAACAAAAAAAACATAGCTGCTTTAGCCATAATAAAATGTTCTAAAATTAGTTTATTAATATTGCAACCTTACATGGATAACTAACAATATTACGGCTTTAATTATAGCTGCGATAGTTATGTTTTTTGTGATGCTGTAAATAACATGACCGTAAAGGCTAAAATAAAATGCTGGTAATATACTTATTTGTTCATTACCATTTGTTCTTTTATCAAATTCTCGAAATATAAAATTGGGTCAAAGCAATGGTTTTTATTGTAGCACTTTTCCCTTCAACAAGTGAAAATACTGCTTTTAAAAACAGTCTATGTATATTCACCACACTATTAAAATTATTTTCAATCATAAACGAAACTATTTCTAGGATTGCATATATTTAGGATGAACGATTTATGCAGTCTTTGAAATAAAGCAAAAATTAATATAAAGAGGGGTTAAAATAATGCTCGATTTTAAGGGTTAATTGTGTGAGTTAAAAAAAATAATTATATTTTTTAATGTCATGGAATTTACTGTTAGGTTTTTGCGTTTAGAAAAACATGAAAAAGCTTGCGGTTTCTGAAATATAAGGTGTCAAAAATTCAAATTTTACAAATTTCAAGAGGCGATAACTTGAGAGAGGGTAGAGATGGAAAAAAATTTTTCTTCTAACGAAATGAAGCATTTATTGGTGTCTAAATGTTCCTAAAATTTTAGGCTTCTACAGGCTGGGGTATAGAAGAAAAACGACATCAAAAATTTGGAAAAAACGGACTTTAGATAACGGTAAGTTTGAACGGCCATTTCGTTTTTCTAAAGTTTAACTATAGTATACTGCGCTAGGGGGAGCAAGCCACTGCCTTTCTGCGTTCGCAAATTTCAAAAATGCTTATGGTTTCACTGCACTAAATAGTTAAAAAGTGGCATATTTAGTGTTTTGGGGGGATATAAGTTCTAGAGGGGGGAGATAGGTAAAAATTTTGTTCTACGGAAATAAGTTTCTAGTAAAGATCTATGTACGTATTAAATTTCAGCTCTCTATCTTCAAGGGTGTAGAAGTTTTTTAAACATATCAGCGGACAGACAGATAGAGAGACGGACGGATAGAGTGAAACTAATAACCACTTTTTTTCAAAACATTTTTGAAAAGTGCTAAAAATGTAACATTCAATTGTAGTGATAAACATGACAGCAATTGTTTAAATTCTTGCAAGTACAAGTAAATGTTTATAATATTTTTGTTTTTTATCCAAAAATATATAAAAGTTACATCAGATTTTTAGTTTTCATAGAATCAAAAACATAAGCGAACACGTTTATAGTGCGCAATAATAGTGTACTTTTAAAAAATATTAAAAAATTTTCTATTATTTCTTTTTATATAACTTAATTGATGTTTTATAATAATATAGTGAAAGTTAAACATCGTAATATATTATTACGATTACAAAATTACGTAATATACTATTAACAATATTATTTCTTTTTCATAAAAGTGCTTCTTGAAATTATTAGAAGAAGGGTTGAACCAAGAAGCTTTTGACAGCTTGGAATATCAAGGAGTCTTAAATTTAATTAAAAAACAAGAAATAAGAGCAATATTTTAATCTAAGTTCGTTAAAAAATATAAAAATGTGCAGGTGAAAACAAATATTTCGTTGATTGAATTAAATTTCCTTATAAGTAATTAATTTAAAAAGCATATTATGTTTCAGTATCCAACGCCATTAGCAGGAAGTATTTCGGCAAATATTTACGCAACTGAAATCGTAGAAAGCGACAGTTTTACAATATAAGATTTTTCATTGGCAAATAGTTGCAATATATCTTTATCCAATCAAGAACTTGTGTTCCTAAATATCAACGTCCTTTTTCCCAATTTTTCGCAAAGTTTTTAAAGCAAAAACGTAATTAAGCAAACCGCTCACTTAAATAGGTAATTCATATTTATTGTTCAAGAAGAAAAGAATGTAAAACTTAGAATATGAAAAATATTAAATAACCAAATAATTGGATTCTGTGAAATGTTTATTTTGTGTATCAATAAAAATTTAATAATAAACCAAAGATTATCGTTAACTTCACTTCTTTTAATTATTATAAATTCCAGAATAGTCCATTTTATTTAAGTAATACAGTTATATTACATTGCTTTCATAGGGATAAATAATTGTAAAAGTAGTAAGAATTTAGCTCTGTATTTTTAAAAATCGGCAATTGAAACAGATGTACTCGTAATAGGTTGCTAAAAGAGCTACATTAGACTGACATTAATGATTTAAATAATTGTTAATACAATAAAATTTTAATGCCGCATTTGCAATAAACTCTAACTGCAGTATTCGTAATATTATAGGCATTAGAGCCAAATTCCATTACCATAAATAAAATAAATAATTATAAGAACTGTAAAATAATAATTACATAATTGCAAAATCACTGACTTTAACACTAATAATACATACATATCTGACGGAGTCAAGTTACATAGTCTTGAGTGAAATATCTGCATCGACAATAATATATGGCTCTCAGTAACGAAAACGACTTGTATTATTTAGCAGCATCAGATAAAAAAAAGCAACTAATGATAATAATTAAGTGCGACCAAATATTGCAGAAAATGCTATTTTTTCACACTATCTCGATTTCTACCAGTTTTTATCACTAGGAGCCTGCAAAACTTTAGCAGATGTAATAATATTTTTTTTTTGAGTATGGCCAACAGCGTATAATAAATTAGAAATCAGTATTACCATATGGCAGCGATATCCGTCACGCAAATCTGAAAAGTATGCAGGTATCAATAAGTGCCTAGGAATCATTATGCAAGATCTTTTGGCCTACAAGAATTAGCAACAATGACCTATGGGCACAAATGAACGAAAAATTAGTAAAATACACAAATAGGACAGATTTGAAAGGTAAAAATTATGCAAGTTGTTTTCAAAGCGATTTCCATAATTGAGCCCTTAATTTTAGATATTGTCATATATGTAAATTAAAAAAGCTATGTCATGTACATAAAAGTGTATCACATATTTTCAAATGTAATAGTGTGCTAACATCGAGAATCAGATCAAATTTGTCTTTAAAATGAAAATACAACTTTTAAAAAAGAAGACTAGTCTCTCCAGAGTTTTTTCCAATCTTCTTTTATCCCTTATCGCAAACAAAAGATGACGTGGTCAAAAGCCGTCAATGACAAATCATTCATTTTTTTCTTCCATTTTTCTAGAGATTTATTTTAATATTATTTTATAAAAGAATTATTTCTTAAGAACTTAATACTTTTTTTATTTGATTATGCTTTAAGTAAGAAGAACAATAAATAAAAGCAAAAATAAAGTCCGCTTTAAAATGCTAACGAATTTTTATTTTTCTTATCTTTTTTCTTATTAGTATTCTTAAATAAGAATATCTATTGCGAAGCAACATTGCTCTTAATAGTCTGTCATTTTACATTATAATTCGTCAAATATGTTTTATTTCATATAATTTTATAAAGTTAGGAAAGGAAAATACTTCTCGCTGTATACTAAATCCTGATCCATACTATGTTTATTTGCTTCGTATTTCCCTCTGAATATTTTTAATTCAAAAGTAATGCGTAATAAAGGAAATATATAATTTTTTTTACTATAAAATGCAAGAGCGATATGTTTATAATAATGATTTAATTTTCAAGAGCTTAAAGAATATTTAGAAGAGTTCATTTAAAATTAAATTAAATAGTAGCAAATATTACATTTTTTCCGATAAATGAATTTTATTCTGATCTGAAAAAGACAACATTTTTCAAGACAAAATTTTTTTCATTTTTGTTTTCAGGTAATTTTCGTTACAGAGAATGTAGTTCGTAATGAAATTTTTAATTAAAACATGATGGAAAAAACATGATTGAAATGAAATTATATTCACAAACTTGTGTTAGGTAATTAAAAGTTTGTTTATTTTTATTCTATGGCAGCAAAAGAAACAGTTTTTTCGCCTAATAATATTATAAAACGCAAACACAGAAATCGTTTGCTACCCACAGTTGTGCTAGTTACGTAAAAGATTCGGGCTCCTGGCAACCAATCTTTTACTGGCAACTATTACTCTGCTTTCGACAGGGAATTGTTGGCCATTTATTTGGCCGCTAAACACTTCAGGTATTTTGTCGAGGGCAGAAATTTCACCATCTATACCTACCATAAAACTACGGCAGGCTAGTCACCTACCTAGTTAAACCCTATGACGCTATGAAACTAGTGCATGAGAAATCATGCACTAGCCCTATGCTCCTTCTAGGAATGAACAAAGGAAAAAAAAAAAAAAATACCTACCATAAACCGTTAACTCACGTAATGAAGTTGCGCGTTGAGCGAAGTCCAAGGCAAACTAGGCATTTGGAGTATATTGCGCAGTTTTGTACCGATATTAGACATATAAGCGGTAAAAGTAATGCGGTTGCTGATTATCTTTTCACGTGATTTCGAAAACTCTCCAATAAATTTGGATTTCAATTTTAGTCATTTTATCTTGAAACAGAAAAAAAATAATACTTCACGGAATTATGCGTCAGATGACTCCAAAAATAACACGTTGCAGTTCTCTTACATAGAGGTCCCGTTATTAACAGAGAAATTATTCTGCGAAACTTCAACTGGCAAAAATAGGCCCTGGGTACCAAAACCACTTAGACACCAAATTTTTGTGAAATTGCACAATTTGTCCCATCCTGGAGTCCGAGCAACGAGAAAATTGGTCGCTGAGCGATATTTTTAGCCAAATATGAACAAGAACATAGGTTTATGGTCTCGGAAATGCATCAGTTGCCAGAAGTCGAAGATTACAAGGCATACTAAGTCGGCGACGGATAAAATACCGGTCCCTCCAGGAAGATTTGAACATATACATATGGATTTGGTTGGCCCGCTTCCGCCATCAAACGGTTTCTCCTACATATTGACTATCGTGGACAGATTTTCACGTTGGCCTGAGGCGTATCCAATAGCGAATATGTCAGCTGAAACAGTGGTTTTAACTTTTCTTGCACAATACATTTCACGTTTTGGCGTAACTTCTACAATCACCACGGATCAGGGATCCCAGTTCGAGTCTAAACTTTTCTCAAATTTGAACAAAATGTTGGGAATTCATAGGACTCATACGACAGGCTACCACCCCCAATCAAATAGAATGGTGGAGAAGTTCCATAGACAGCTGAAATCGTGTCTTTTTGCCAAATGTGCTTACGCACATTGAAGCGACGAGTTACTGCTAATCATGCTAGGCATAAGAGCTACCGTTAAGGACGATTTGGGACATTGTCCTGCAGAGATGATGTATGGGCAAACTTTGTAACTTTTTTTTGGAGACATCACACGCGGTTCTGCAGATCAAAATACATCCGTCGAAAGAATTAAATCATACATGTCTAGCATTCGAACCGTTTCGACTCGGACCCCTACACAATCAAAAGTATTCTTTCCAAAAGATTTGTATACGTGCACTCACGTTTTCGCCCGTGTAGATCGCGTTAAAACCGGTCTTACTCCTCCCTGTGAAGGTCCTCTCGCGATCGTGAGAAGGTTTCGCAAACATTTCGTACTAAATATAAAAAGCAAGAACGTTTCGGTTTCAGTTGAAAGATTAAAGCCAGCTTTTAGTGTTTTAAGCAACGAGTCAAACAGTCAAAAGCGGATTAAAAAACTGTACAATTTAAAGCATAATATACAAGGTAACCATTCCTCTTATTCAAAACAGCAAATCTTACATTTTTTTTTAATTATCTTCTTAATTTGTAAATTTAAAATTTTTAGCACTGTAACACTTGTATTAAAACGTTTACACTGCAGGGGGAGTATGTAAAGTTATGGTACATTTATTTGTATTATGGTTTGCATGCAGGTACGTACGTTCGTCAATATGAAATACAGTTATTCGAGAATTGACTCTCAATAACCTGTATTGTATAACATGAAATTCTTCTTGTATTTTCGAAGAAAATTTCGGCATTCATTAGTTTTTGTTCATGAACTTAAGCGGAACTTAAGTTTTGCAGAACTTTTTCCCAAAAAATACAATTTAGAAAAAAAAAGAAACCAAACCATCTATGTTTTATTTGTTTGTTTATTCAAATCTTTAACGGCCGCTTCAACAAATTCACATTTGTTAACATTTCAAACAAGGAAATACAAAGTAGTCCGATCCAAGTGAGGAGGGAGGAACTCGGACGTTGTTTTGGAGGGTTAAAAAAAATTTTGTTGAAAAAATTCTGTCTGACAATGTATTATCTTCAAGCATTTGAAGCTAGAGCAAAGTTGTGTTCGAAAACTTACTTGCCAATTACATAAACTATCATCACTTGCTTTTTGAACACACGTCTCACCTATGAACTTAAATAACTTTTCAATTACAGTGACTATTGTTGGGCCGGTGAATGAATATAAATACTTATATTTTCCGAGTTAGCGCCAAGCTGATTTAATTTTAAATTTTCCTTCCTGTATTAAATTAATTATTTACGTAAGGTGATATATACATTTATGTTTTAATTTTCTTTTCATATTTTCAAACATATTTGAATTTAGCGCGACGCGCACTAAGGGCTTCTAGTAACATTTATAATACAATAATAAATAAAATTTACTTAAATTTTTTACGTTATTGCATTTATAAATAATAAAAGTTTCAATTTTAATAAATAAAATTTTTATATTTATACATGTGCAATAAATACATTTTATATTCATATCGTGGATGTAGCGATAAAGTTTAAAATAAAGAGTATATTATGTATCTACATAAATACGTATTTATTAAATAAATATACAAAACAAAAATAATCAATTATGTAATAAAACTTATTGATTGCTTATTTAATTAAATATACTTAATAAATTATGATTGTATTTCAAATTATTTCTTAAAGATATGCAACTAACTCAAGGCTAACACAATATTTGCAAATATTGCGGCTGTAGGAGAAGTTTCAATTTGTTTCAGAATTCGTTAATATACATATACATACATACAATATAACAATGTAAATAAAAACACCGTTCACAAAACCGAATTGTCTTTTAATTCAGTTAACTTCAACTTATGGCAGCAAATTTTGCATATCGAGTTTTCTGTGGGAAAGCACTTCTCCATAACAGCGATGTGTAAATGAACTGTTTTTAGAGAGGTGTCCGTCTGTCTGCCTTTCTGTCTGTGCACGCTTGTATCTCAAGTTCGGCTGAACCGATTTTGATTAAATTTCATATGTGAGTTTGTTTTGACTATGTCACAGATTGATCAACTTTTGGGATATATCAGACTTCAGGAATTAGATGTTTTTACGGACCAATTTTACATTATTGCACTTGCACTCAACTAGAAAATACACAATGCGGTCCGTTATGTGCTGACCAATCAGATCTTTTTTATTAAAAATTATTCAGTACAGTTTTTAAATAAGTCAAGCTTCGAGTACAGTTTAAAAATAAGTCAAGTTATTCAGTACAGTTTTTAAATAAGTCAAATACGTAAAGTATGAGAACTTTGATCGTTCTTCAAAAATATCAAAATTATAAAATAAATAGTAATATTTTTAAGTCTTGAATTAAAAATATTATAAAAAGGTAATTAAAAAAAATTAAAAAACAGACCAAAATTCAAGATAAATCAAAAAGCAAAGAAAACTTTAATCAATTTAAAAAGCATTGCTATTTGCTTTTTCATATAAGAAAATTATTTTAATTAAATTCAAGCAATTTAAAAAATTATAAAAAATAGCTGCTAAAAAAATATGTACAAAAAAGTTTTAAATTATCCATGTTTTTATAATTCGCAGATGACGTACTAATAAAATTATAATGATTTTATGTTATTTATGTTTCAATTTTATTTTTACTTCCATATTTCACTTTTGTTATTAAATATATGGTTGGTATTATGGAAGTATAACGAAACTGCTTTTTTTGTGTTTCGAAAAGAATGCATTTGAAAATATACACAATAATGCCAATTTGAAGTTACACGTAAAATTTACAATGTTATTTTTCCGAAAATACCAACGTAAGAGATACGTGGGTTTCTTATAAAGATACTTTAGAAAATTCTGAATTTTTGAATATAACTCAAAATTCTCAAAAAAACAGTTCCGTGACTCTTCCATAATACTGGCGATATGTTAATACATATGTTAGTACATTAATACTAAAGTAAAAACAATCGTTGCCCAAAACGTCATTTTAACATGGATTGCATTGAATTTAAAACATTTCTGCAATAGTTCATGAAACTCTTTAAGTCAAATTTTTAACAACTCTTGTTTTTTATATACAATTATTTCTTTTCTTTTAACTTTTCAACACAAAAATATTTTTTGAAAATGTAAGAAATGTGAGTGCAACTGATTGATTATGATTCAAGGCCTGATGCTGAGCATAGTAGACCCAATAATAAGCCCTATCATGAAGAACAAAACCCATACATTTGCAGATTAATAAGTTTTGAGTAAAATGGAAAAAACGTTTTGTGGGTAATTCAGCACTCATATTTCAAATTATATTATTTATACTCGTTAAAACAATGAGCTGAAGCCTTTCTATAAAGAAATATTAAAGATAAACAAGAACTTTTGAACAAAAAACGTAATTTAAGAAAACAAATGTGGGGTTTTGTTGCAATTATATGCAAGTGTTTTGGTTTTGTTGCAACTAAATTGAAAATAATGGTTTTTGTTACAATAATTTTGATCAGAAACAAAAAATAAAATGTTTTTAATGTTAAATTTGTACAATTTATTTAAATTGAACAATAATATAAATTAAACTTTAGTTATGGTATATAAAAAAATGTAAAAAATTACAACTTTTTTTAATGTTGTAAGAGATTATTAATTTGTCCTGAACTTGTTTTATAAGAAAGAAAGTTAAGTACAAGTAATTTGTTTTAAATGCCGGTATAACTTTATGTGGTTAAGTGTAGCAGAATTATAAATGAGTAAGTTTTCTGTAGCAAACTGAGCTTAATATGTAGTTTATTTTACAACATAATAAACAACTTTTAAAAGTACTACACCGTAACATGAAAAATATTATAATATTGTGTTTTTAAGTTTACAGTACTTTGCTAACAGGGTCATTGAGTAATGAGTAATTTTAGAGAATTAAATAGAAAGCTGGTTAAGAGCTTCAAGGAAAATGTTTAATAAAATTTGAAGCTAACATAGCACTGTAGAAACTAATATTTCGTATTTTAGTACTTTTATAAAAATTTTGGATTTTTTTCCATAAACAAAGCAAAATACTTCGAAAACTGGACCAGGGGTCGATTTAACATTTCTTATAACAACTAAGAAAGAAATCTAAGAAACTAATTGAACGTAAATATAATGTAAATAGAACAACGTTCATTTCGATTCCATTTTAATTCAACGTTTATTTCTACGGTTAGTACAAGGACTTCAAAATATTAAACAAATTCTTATACCAATCGTTTTTTTTTTGTTTTGTTTCATGCTAAGATTCCAACATTGTCTAAGCTTCATAATAGAGAAGAATCATTTACAAATTCCTTCCTAATGCAGCGTTACTTAAATTGCAAAGTAAAATTCAAAGTTTTTTTTCTGAGTTTATCTTAGCTGTCTTTCGATATCTTTTTTTATCAGATAAGGCCTTTAAAATTAACCATTGATTCACGATTTATTTAGTTTTCAATTTCATAATTATTATGAGTTAATTCTAATGTTGCAAAATTCATACCATTATTCCCATTTACTTTTCTCTAAACATAAAACTATCGAACTTTTTCTTAATTATCAAAAAATTTACGTTTAATCACAATCAATCGATTAATCACAAATTCGAAGGCTTTTCAAAATATTAATTTATCCTGCAGACCTTGCAAATAATTGCTAAATTTTCTGACTGCTAACAATTGCTTAATTATTTTAAATGTTTAAAAACTAAAAACAGTATAAACATTTGAAAGTTATACACAAGTTATTTTATTAATTTGCTAAAGCCGTAAAATGACTTGGGAATAAATTATATATTCTCAAAAGTCTTACCAATCTTTGAAATCTGTCAATGAAACATGGTGTTAATTGAATGTGTTTAATATTTTGAAGTTCTTGTATAAACCGTAGAAATAAACGTTGAATTAAAATGGAATCGAAATGAACGTTGTTCTATTTACATTATATTTACGTTCAATTAGTTTCTTAGATGTTATAAGAAATGTTAAGTCGACCCCTGGTCCAGTTTTCGAAGTATTTTGCTTTGTTTATGGAAAAAAATCCAAAATTTTTATAAAAGTACTAAAGTACGAAATGTTAGTTTCTACAGTGCTATGTTAGCTTCAAATTTTATTAAACATTTTCCTTGAAGTTCTTAACCAGCTTTCCATTTAATTCTCTAAAATTACTCATTACTCAATGACTTAAAAACACTTACAAAATTATAATATTTTTCATGTAACGGTATAGTACTTTCAAAAGTTGTAGATTATTTTGTAAACGGAAATAAAAATTAAGCTCATTTTACAACAGAAAACTTACTCATTATAATTCTGATATAGTTAACCAAATAAAGCTATACCAGCATTTAAAATAAAATTTGTACTTAACTTTCTTTCTTACCAAACAAGTTCAGAACAAATCTCTTACAACATTAGAAAAAGTTTTTTAATTTTTTTAAATGTTGAAAATATATGGGTTTTGATTCCATTATCATCAAATACAGTGAACATATTTTTAATATTACGGTGACGATGACTTACGGTTAAATTATAAAATTTAAAAAATCTTAAGAAGCTAAACGTACAAAAATATTTCAGTTACGAAAATATCCAGAAGAAAAAATATGCTCATACAAAATCAAGATCAATAAAATTTGAGAGACAAAATTTGATGTCCATCCTAGATAATTGGAGTAGAAACTAAAGTACGGTACAATAAATAGAACTGAAATTATAGTTGAAGAGGCAACAAACAAAGATATACACATCGATAAATGCGAGCTTTTCGTAATAACTCTTAGAAGAATCAAGACCAGATTGAAAGAGGTATAAACGAATTGTTAGCTAACCAATCCGACTAATTTAAAAAAAATCTCTACTTTTAAATATTTGAAAGTGTCACATTAACTAGTCTCTGATTATTTGAAAATTTCGAAACCTTTAATAGCTGTTTTAAGGAAAAAGTGAGTCATATATTTTTAAATCATTCAAAAAAACACCAATTCTTACTACCTGAGAATTGAACTCGAAGAAGGTGCAAAGAACTCCTTCAACATGTTGCAAAGGCCTAGCAATTTCATATTCAAAATTTGCATATTAAATTAGTTATACTTTTCTTCTTCTTGAAAATCTTCAAGGTTGTGAAAACTGTAAAGAAAATTTATTTTTCTATTCATTATTCAAAAATTTTATTATTAAGAAATTTTTATTCAAAGATTTAGATTTTCGGAAGTTCATTTTTTAATGAAACCAACAGAAAGTACCTGAAAGAAGTGCTATTCCCCTGCGTAAAGCAATGAAATTGTTAAAAAAATGACATTATCAAATGCCTTTGAAGTAAGCCGCAATTGAAGTAATTTTTAATAAATCAGCATGCTTTATTAAAATTTAAAAGAAAAATCTCGCTAAAGCTACGAAAGATGTAATAATTTAATTATCATAAAAAGTGAAAATGTTAAACCAACTAGTGTAAGAATACTAGTATTCGTGTACTAGTATGTATAAGAAATGAAAATTATACGCCAAAAAACTTGTTCACATAATTCGATTTGAATTCCAACGTCACAATTTACGCGCAATCTTCTTAAGACATTAAATTAAAGCCTGTTAGCACAATTGACTGAAAAAGAGGATTTTCTTGTTAGTCGATTTTCAAGAAGAAAAATTACTCCGTGGACATGCATTCCGGGCAACCCTTGTTCCAGAAAGTAAATTACATGACAAGTATGGGATACTTTTTAATACACTCTTTCATTCAAGCATTTTCAATAAAAATATCTAATATTAATGATTGCATAATAATTTCGTATTTCTAATAATTTCGGAATTGTTTAGTCATCTTTGTCTAATACTCTTACTCGCATGCCGGACCACTGCGTTGCTTATATACTAAGTTACATATTTTTTTATCCAGAAAATAAATATAAGTTTAAAAAATTGAGTATTATTCCTAAATAAAAAAAAATCCAATTTATACCTCAATCTTAATTAAAATTAAACAAAAACAGGAATTTTTGAATCAAAAGAATCGTACTATTTTATTTTTTTGTAGTCTTGTAGTTTGAAAATTGAATTTTAAATATTTGAGGATGTTCATTCACAGAGAAGTGAAGACAAGAAAATAAAAACTACGTTTTTTTATATCAATTCTGTGAACAAAAAACAAATGTCGAAAAAAAATTGATTAGTCTGCACACGACCACAGGAAAATTAATTAACTTTAAATAAACAAGATTTATAACAACAGCATAAATTATAGAAATAAATGAAACTGGGACAAACAAATGGTTTGTAATGTAGCACTTTTCACTGCAACAAGTAAAAACACTGCTTTTAAAAACAATTTAAGTATACCTACTACACTATTAAAATTATTTTCGTTCATATACGAAGCTATTTCAAAGATTGCATACATTTAGGATGAATAAATTTAAAGAAGTGTTAATAAAATTCTCGAATTTAAAGGTTAATTCAAATTAAAGTTTTAAAGGTTTATAAATTTTCAGAAAAAATAACTTGAGAGGAAGCAGAGGCGGCAAAATATTTTCTTCTAACGAAATTAAGTATTTATTAGTGTCTACAAGCTATTAAAATTTCAAACTTTTACAAACCAGGGTCTAGAAGGGAAGCAATATCATCGGAAAAACGGATTTTAGGTAACGTTGAATTTTAATGGCCATATAGTATGCCACGGCCAGCCATAATATTTCTACGTTTGCAAAATTTGAAAAATATTTATGGTTTCACTGAAATAAACACCTGGAAAATGATATATTTAAGGGGGGTATAGCTTTTAGAGGAGGGGAGATAGGTAAAAATTTTCTTTAACAAAAGTAAGTCTCTAGTAAAGACCTATGTACACATAAAATTTCAGCTTTCTGTCTTCAAGGGAATAGAAGTTTAGTAAACATTTCCACAAACGGACGGATCTGCGAACGGACAAAGTGAAAATTATAAGTACTTTTTTTCAAATATCTTTTGAAAAAGTGCTAAAAGAGACAACAAAAACATGCAAAACTACATATCCATACTAAATATTATTACGTCTACAATTAATTTATACAACATTTAATATACAAAGAAAGAAAACTGTTGATTAAAATTCATGAATGATACTCGTATATAAATAATTTAAATATCCTTAAAATTTCGTGGATGGAAACTTACTAAAATTGGTACCGCGTAAAGCATGGATGAACCCATCCTTTAGTTTTTTTCCGCATCTAGTGTATTAAGAAATATTTAAGTCCACAATTTCTTTATACCTCTGTAGCTGAGCATCCGCCTAGAAGTCGGTAGGTCACTGGTTCAAGTCCAGTCAGGGAGAAAACTTTTTTTTAATTTTTCTAACTTTACTGGTCTTTTTGACTACGTCATTCATCCGTTTTGCTGTTTTATGAAGAAATTTGCGTTAGTTGTCTTCTAATAGAAATAATAAGATATTATATAAAAAAAAAATCTGATGTGTCAGCACATAACAGACCGCAATGTGTATTGTCTAGTTAAGTGAGAGTATTACAAAATACTATGAAAATACATGTTAAATACTTCTTTCTAACTTTTAGGGCGCTAGCAAGCCCTATAGTTAGCATACCTAGAAAAATGTAAATTTGGCTCTTAGTAGAGTTTCGCTTTGTGCTACCGAATTGCCTGAAATGCTCGCTAGTTAGTTTCTGTAATAACCACAACTAAAATATTAAATTTCAAGAAATTCCACTAATTCGTTCCATAGGTATGGTAAAAAATGTAAAATCGGCCCCAAAATTAGTTTCCAAACTCAGATTTTTCCAAAAAATATATGTATGAGGCCACTCTGCTTCTGAGACCCTTATATATGTTCCTTATTTTAATACGAAATATTTTAATTATTAAATTGCAATCGGTTGATTATTTCTCTTTATATACGCAAAAATGTATATTTGGCCCGTAGTAAACGTTCAGTTGCTAACGCCTGATTTCTTTCAAAAGTTAGGACATTCCGCGGGTGGTCGAACGAAACTTACATATGAAATTTCAACCAAATTTTTTAAATATTTTCTTCACAATGATCAAAAATGTAAAACAAGTCCGCTAAAAAGTGCAGTTCCGGGGCCCGATAATTCCCAAAAGTTTATCAATCCGTGCCATAGTCAAAATAAACTTACGTATAAAATTTCATCAAAATCGGTTCAGCCGAACTTGAAATACACGCGTACGCACAGAGACAGACAGACCCACAGACCGACAGGTTGCTAAAAATAGTTTATTTAGACTTCCCTACCATGAAATCTATCTAATAAAATCACTGTGCGTTCTCACAGAAAACTCGACATGCAAAATTTGTTGCCATCACATAACCTACCTATTATATACACAATTCGGTCGGTAATAAACAACTACACGTTGTATTAGTAATTAGTTATGCTAGTAAATAAATGAATATTTACTAGAATTTTAAGTTTTAGGCAATTTATAAATTAATTGTTTCTGTTCTTATTTGATTACTATAATGAAATAGTTTTCATTAAAATAATTTTCGAAATAAATTATTTCAATTTGACTTTTTGTTAATTATCTCTTTTATATTTATGTATAACAAGAAGAAATTGAAGGACACTTAATAAAATTGGTACCGCGCAAAGCATGAGTGAATCCATTTTTTTAGTTGTTTTGCCATATCTGGTCGCAGTTTTCTCCAAATAATAGTTTTTAAATCATCAGAACTAGAACTTTTAATCTTATTATGGTTATAAAGAATAGGATGATGAATTCTTACAAAATTTTTAATATTTACAGCCTAATCGTGTATATCGCTTTTTATACCCTGCACTTCGTGAAGGGTATATTAACTTTGGTATGGAGTTTGTAACTACTTGAAGGAGTCATCTGCGGTATGGACATATATATATATTCTTGCTCAGCGTAAAATTCTGCGTCGATTTAGACATGTCCGTCCGTCCGTCCGTCCGATCGCACGATAACTCAAAAACGAATAATGCAATCGACACCAAACTTTCACAAGTTTTTTCTTTTGTGCCAAGGACGAACCCTATTGTTATTGGACTAAGTCGGACAACGGGTTCGGGTAGCTGCCATACAACTCCAAGA
This sequence comes from Condylostylus longicornis, assembly GCF_029603195.1. Classification (NCBI taxonomy): domain Eukaryota; kingdom Metazoa; phylum Arthropoda; class Insecta; order Diptera; family Dolichopodidae; genus Condylostylus; species Condylostylus longicornis. Next base: position 812,002 of record NW_026578147.1, on the reverse strand, counting down.
GTTTATTTTAAATATTTCAAAAACTAATAAAGGTATAAATATAAAATTTTGTATACATGTGTCCAATTATATTCTACACATGCTCTAAAAATTATAATGGGATAGCTGTACTGGTTCGGGTGGCTGCCATACAACTCCAACAGCAAATTTTTTATATTCGGCAAAATAATAAAGTCAGATTCATGAAACTTGGCAGTCATGTGTCCAATTATAGGTCAAATATATTTCTGAAGTTTTAGAGGAATTGCTTGACAGGTTCGGGTACCTGCCATATAACTCCAGAAGCTAATTTTAAATATTTGGAAAAATAATAAAGTCAGAATCATGAAACTTGGCAGTCATGTGTTCAATTATGGGTCAAATATATTTCTGAAGTTTTGGTGGAATTACTTGACAGGTTCGAGTAGCTCCCATACAAGTCTAAAAGCTTATTTTAAATATTTGGAAAAATAATAAGGTCAAATTCATGAGACTTGGCAGTCGTGTGTCCAATTGTAGGTCAGACATATTTCTAAAGTTTTGGCGGGATTGCTTGACAGGTTCGAGTAGCTCCCATACAAGTCCAAAAGCTTATTCTTAATATTTGGAAAAATAATAAAGTCAGATTCATGAAACTTGGCAGTTGTGTGTCCAATTATAGATCAGATATATTTGTGAAGTTTTGGTGGAATTGCTTGGCAGGTTCAGGTACTTACCATACAACTCCACAAGCTAATTTTAAATATTTGGAAAAATTATAAAGTCAGATTCATGGAACTTGGCAGTCGGATGTCTAATTATAGGTCAGACATGTCCGTGAAGTTTCTATAGAATGATTTCACAGGTTCGAGTAATTGCTACACAATAACGAAAGGTGCAGGGTATAATTCAATCGGTTTATACCGACTGAAACGTTTTTACTTGTTTCAATTAGAGTTTCGCAAACTATCGGCTAAACTTTCAAAAATATACTGAATTATTTTTGTATACATGTTAGAAGGAAAACGAAATAGGCAATACCGAATAATTTTTCCCACTCGAAAATTATATATATGTAGATACTTCTCAGGTGTCAAAAAGTACGGGTACTTCTGATAGGTGACAAAAGTACGGGTGCATTAGATAGGGTTTTGCCTCTAGAATTCCACCCGCCCGCCCCTTCACCCTTCCCTAGATGCGCATGACCGTTTTATACAAAATGATTTTACATCCTGTAGGGGTAATTTTTTATTTACTTTTGGTGGTATAAATATTATATGTAAATTCATATTTAGAAGTGTGAGTTATAACAAAAAGGGATAACTTTCTTAAGAAAATTGTAAAGTTTTAATAAAATCTATACTGTTTTATAATAAGTATGTACGTACGCATTTAGTTATGTATTCCTTTCGCGATCTGCTGCAAAATGTATTAGTAAGCAAAACATATGTGTACATTAAACTTCTTGATAATATATTTTTAGGACAAAATTTTATAAGAAAACGTTATTCTATTGCATTAAACTTTTTACAAATATGGTATTTTCAAAAAAATATTTAGAACGAAAACCCGTTGATATTGATTTGTAAGGCTGAACCTTTTTTAATTTCATTTCCCAGGTTCGAACCTGGGACTTTTTGCACAGAAATCGTATGCTATATGAATTACCCTATATACGTTAGTATAAGTGTTAACTCATTCTACAGTCACGCGTTTTATTCGCATGTATTAAAAACTCCAAATACATACGTGCAAGCATTTTAGTAGCGAATCATTTTATGCATATGCAGCAATTAATGGCTTAAAGTGCTTATTGTCAAAGGTATTTTACGATTTTATGCGACATAACTCAAAGCGAGGTTTTAAAATAAATTACTCAAAAGATATTAGATCTCAAAGGAACTAATTATATGTTTAATTATGTACTTTTTTGTAATTAGTTTTAAGAGCTTATCTTATTTTAAGTCTCGTCTTATAAAATATTAGGAAAAAACATATCTATATGTATATTACGGGTACGTTTTTGAAGAAAAAAAAAGTAAACTTAAAATATCTCACACGCAGAATGGAACACAATTTCAAAACTACAGACATAATACTTGCAAAGTTTGCAATGCAAGCACACCCGGCTAGTTACATTATACAAATATATGATAGTTATTTACTTTATTTTCTCTTATAGCGAAAAAAGACGATCACGCTCTAAAAAAAGTATATTAACACAATGAATAAAAATTGTAGTAAAATCATCGGTTTGTTCGATTTGTAGGTAAAGAATAGTTTATTAATTGGTTAGGAACACAATTAAATTAATAATTATTTAAAGAACTTTTTGATTGGATTTAATTATACAATAAAATATATATTTTAAGATAATTTCAACGCTTGTTCAAAAAAAGAATATTATAAGGGAATAAAATGAAATAACGTACAATAAAGAAATAATTTAAATATCCTTATTGTATTTCATTTCATTCCGAAAAATCTCTTATCGTTTCTCTGATTTCGTCATCCATCTGTTCTGTTATATGAAGATATTTTCGTTAGTGACTCTTACACAAATTAATAACAAATTATAGAAAAAAAATAGACAACTACACGTTGTATTAGTAATTAGTAATATTATTAGTGTAATAGACAAAGTAACTATTTATATGTTTTTGTGATTCTGTGTTTCAAATAGAGGATTGCATGTAGCATCTCAATGTAAGCAATACTTAGTAATGATGTGGATTACAGTATAAAGCAATGTGAAGAACAATTTGTCGGCAATTTTTTCATATCTCTGCAGCTCAGTTGATAGAGCATCCGCCTAAAAAGTAGTAGATCACTGGTTCGAGTGCAGTTTGAGGAGAAAATTTTTCAATTTTTCTGCCTTTATTCGTTCCTTTGTTATGTCACCCAGGTGTTTGAAGAAATTCCTATTAGTTATTCATATAAATATTATTAATTAATTAATTAATACGTGATTTGGTTATTTATAGTTGTAGTCAATTTTTCCAAATTTACAATTTGAGCTCAATTTATTCCAAATTTGAGTCATTGATTTCCTTCTAATATTTAATTATCATTTAAAATATATTTTATATATAATTCCATTAGGAGTTTTAAGAGAAAAAATATAGTTTTTTTTTCAATAAGGTAGGTTATATCATGGCATCAAATGTTGGATGTCGGGTTTTCGGTGGGAACGCATTTCTCCATATAGGGGAAGCATAAATGAACTACTGTTAGTAGGGTGTTTAGAATTTCTAAACTTCTTTAAAATGTTCGGCTGAAATGATTTTGATGAAATTTTATATGTGAGATTATTTCGGCTATGGCCCGGATCGATCAATTTAGGATTTTAGGGACGCATCAAACCTCGGCAATTGGACCTTTTGTTGGGCCAAATTAACATTTTTGCGTATATAAAAAGAAATAATCAACCGATTTCCTTGAAATTTAATATTTAAATTTGAAATGTTAAAACAATGAATCTATAAGTTTTTTGTAAATCTATAAATGAATCTATAAGTTAAATTTTTTACCATATCTACGGAACAAATTGATGGAAGTACTTGAAATTTAATATTTAAGTTCTGGTTGTTACTGAAAGTAGTTTCGGTTTGTGTCAACTAGGCAAACCTCTATGTATTTCCCTAAGATTCAGGTGATAAAAGTCAATTCTTGCTTTTCCGACACAAAGTTACGCTTCATACACTACTTCAGTTGATACATGTGTCATCAATTTAGTCTCTGGTTTGACCACTAAGGAACTCATATACAGATGCACTTATGCATGTTTTTGTGAGTCTCGAGATTTCCACCAATGGGATCATGTAGGACTAAAGAATCCAAGAACGATGTCAGCATATCTTATAGCATCTGGCAGGTGCAAACATACCGAAAAGGTCGAGGAGGATTTCTGAAAAACCAGATAATCCCACAACAAAATTATGAAGGATGTCAAGACTAAGACATAAGACAGGCGCCGAGGGCTTCTCTCCTGGAAAGGCTAAGTCGCCAGTGGGACCGAGGAAAAGAAGGAAAGAGGTCCTCCAAGATGGAAACAGGTCTTGAGGAACGTAATGCTACTGAATGGAATACCGACGAAGAGATGGAAGCGTTTTCGCGGTCTTCGTCATCTACGACCATCCTGTGTGAGGAGGATTTTGAGCTTACCCCAAAATTTTCGGGGAGCTTAGTCCTTGGGAGAAAGAGCAGATGGAAAAGACGAAGGCTGGACTCGAAATAAATCAGAACGGTTGCTATACCCAAGATTCCGGAGAGAAGGAAACCAGAGGGATTACTCTGGGTTCATCAGGTTCCGGTTCCACCCACCAGGACTAGGGAATCCGCTGAGCTGCAGCAAGCTCCGAGAAAAAGGTGGTTCCCCAAGCAAGGGCAAAGTCGAGGTTAGGAGGGGCCAGTTCATGAGAGGAGAGGTCGTTCCGACGACGATATCCTCCCAAGGTCCTCCAAGAGAGCGACAGGCACAGCTTCGCAGAAAGGGAGTGTGAGGCCGATTGCCATCGTGGATGAGAACGAGGACACGTTGTCGATGCTTGACGTCATCTGGGAGGGGGTCAAACTACGGGCTAACCTTAGGACCGATGTTGTCAAGTACCGGAGGCTGGAGATGTGGCTATGGGTGCCTAAGCCCTACATTACAGCGGAGAAGGTCCTCAGGTATGGCCGCTACTGACAATATTGTGAGGCACATTAGCGCTAATTACGTCCACATTGCGCTCATTCAGGAGTCGTGGTTAGATAATAGAGGGAGGATACGGAGCATGAGGCTTAAGAACTATGTCCTGTACCATAAAGTCGAAGTAAGTAGACAAAGATCTTGCATTTAAGCTAGGAAGAAACTAAAACTTTTTAAGCACATTACTTATTAATTTCACAACTATGATGTTTAAATAATTTATACAACTATGATTAGTAAAATTCATAACATATTTATCTATGATTCTACAACAAAACTTCCTCGTTTACGGTTGAATGTAGATTGATTTTTATACCCTGCACTTCGTGAAGGGTACATTAACTTTGGTATGGAGTTTGTAACTACTTGAAGGAGCCATCTGCGGTATGGACATATATATATATTCTTGCTTAGCGTAAAATTCTGCGTTGATTTAGACATGTCTTTCCGTCCGTCCGTCCGTCCGATCGCACGATAACTCAAAAACGAATAATGCAATCGACACCAAACTTTCACAAGTTGCTTCTTTTGTGCCAAGGACGAACCCTATTGTTATTGGACCAATTCGGACAACGGGTTCGGGTAGCTGTCATACAACTCAAAGAGTTTATTTTAAATATTTCAAAAACTAATAAAGGTATAAATATAAAATTTTGTATACATGTGTCCAATTATATTCTACACATGCTCTAAAAATTATAATGGGATAGCTGTACTGGTTCGGGTGGCTGCCATACAACTCCAACAGCAAATTTTTTATATTCGGCAAAATAATAAAGTCAGATTCATGAAACTTGGCAGTCATGTGTCCAATTATAGGTCAAATATATTTCTGAAGTTTTAGAGGAATTGCTTGACAGGTTCGGGTACCTGCCATATAACTCCAGAAGCTAATTTTAAATATTTGGAAAAATAATAAAGTCAGAATCATGAAACTTGGCAGTCATGTGTTCAATTATGGGTCAAATATATTTCTGAAGTTTTGGTGGAATTACTTGACAGGTTCGAGTAGCTCCCATACAAGTCTAAAAGCTTATTTTAAATATTTGGAAAAATAATAAGGTCAAATTCATGAGACTTGGCAGTCGTGTGTCCAATTGTAGGTCAGACATATTTCTAAAGTTTTGGCGGGATTGCTTGACAGGTTCGAGTAGCTCCCATACAAGTCCAAAAGCTTATTCTTAATATTTGGAAAAATAATAAAGTCAGATTCATGAAACTTGGCAGTTGTGTGTCCAATTATAGATCAGATATATTTGTGAAGTTTTGGTGGAATTGCTTGGCAGGTTCAGGTACTTACCATACAACTCCACAAGCTAATTTTAAATATTTGGAAAAATTATAAAGTCAGATTCATGGAACTTGGCAGTCGGATGTCTAATTATAGGTCAGACATGTCCGTGAAGTTTCTATAGAATGATTTCACAGGTTCGAGTAATTGCTACACAATAACGAAAGGTGCAGGGTATAATTCAATCGGTTTATACCGACTGAAACGTTTTTACTTGTTTCAATTAGAGTTTCGCAAACTATCGGCTAAACTTTCAAAAATATACTGAATTATTTTTGTATACATGTTAGAAGGAAAACGAAATAGGCAATACCGAATAATTTTTCCCACTCGAAAATTATATATATGTAGATACTTCTCAGGTGTCAAAAAGTACGGGTACTTCTGATAGGTGACAAAAGTACGGGTGCATTAGATAGGGTTTTGCCTCTAGAATTCCACCCGCCCGCCCCTTCACCCTTCCCTAGATGCGCATGACCGTTTTATACAAAATGATTTTACATCCTGTAGGGGTAATTTTTTATTTACTTTTGGTGGTATAAATATTATATGTAAATTCATATTTAGAAGTGTGAGTTATAACAAAAAGGGATAACTTTCTTAAGAAAATTGTAAAGTTTTAATAAAATCTATACTGTTTTATAATAAGTATGTACGTACGCATTTAGTTATGTATTCCTTTCGCGATCTGCTGCAAAATGTATTAGTAAGCAAAACATAGGTGTACATTAAACTTCTTGATAATATATTTTTAGGACAAAATTTTATAAGAAAACGTTATTCTATTGCATTAAACTTTTTACAAATATGGTATTTTCAAAAAAATATTTAGAACGAAAACCCGTTGATATTGATTTGTAAGGCTGAACCTTTTTTAATTTCATTTCCCAGGTTCGAACCTGGGACTTTTTGCACAGAAATCGTATGCTATATGAATTACCCTATATACGTTAGTATAAGTGTTAACTCATTCTACAGTCACGCGTTTTATTCGCATGTATTAAAAACTCCAAATACATACGTGCAAGCATTTTAGTAGCGAATCATTTTATGCATATGCAGCAATTAATGGCTTAAAGTGCTTATTGTCAAAGGTATTTTACGATTTTATGCGACATAACTCAAAGCGAGGTTTTAAAATAAATTACTCAAAAGATATTAGATCTCAAAGGAACTAATTATATGTTTAATTATGTACTTTTTTGTAATTAGTTTTAAGAGCTTATCTTATTTTAAGTCTCGTCTTATAAAATATTAGGAAAAAACATATCTATATGTATATTACGGGTACGTTTTTGAAGAAAAAAAAAGTAAACTTAAAATATCTCACACGCAGAATGGAACACAATTTCAAAACTACAGACATAATACTTGCAAAGTTTGCAATGCAAGCACACCCGGCTAGTTACATTATACAAATATATGATAGTTATTTACTTTATTTTCTCTTATAGCGAAAAAGACGATCACGCTCTAAAAAAAGTATATTAACACAATGAATAAAAATTGTAGTAAAATCATCGGTTTGTTCGATTTGTAGGTAAAGAATAGTTTATTAATTGGTTAGGAACACAATTAAATTAATAATTATTTAAAGAACTTTTTGATTGGATTTAATTATACAATAAAATATATATTTTAAGATAATTTCAACGCTTGTTCAAAAAAAGAATATTATAAGGGAATAAAATGAAATAACGTACAATAAAGAAATAATTTAAATATCCTTATTGTATTTCATTTCATTCCGAAAAATCTCTTATCGTTTCTCTGATTTCGTCATCCATCTGTTCTGTTATATGAAGATATTTTCGTTAGTGACTCTTACACAAATTAATAACAAATTATAGAAAAAAAATAGACAACTACACGTTGTATTAGTAATTAGTAATATTATTAGTGTAATAGACAAAGTAACTATTTATATGTTTTTGTGATTCTGTGTTTCAAATAGAGGATTGCATGTAGCATCTCAATGTAAGCAATACTTAGTAATGATGTGGATTACAGTATAAAGCAATGTGAAGAACAATTTGTCGGCAATTTTTTCATATCTCTGCAGCTCAGTTGATAGAGCATCCGCCTAAAAAGTAGTAGATCACTGGTTCGAGTGCAGTTTGAGGAGAAAATTTTTCAATTTTTCTGCCTTTATTCGTTCCTTTGTTATGTCACCCAGGTGTTTGAAGAAATTCCTATTAGTTATTCATATAAATATTATTAATTAATTAATTAATACGTGATTTGGTTATTTATAGTTGTAGTCAATTTTTCCAAATTTACAATTTGAGCTCAATTTATTCCAAATTTGAGTCATTGATTTCCTTCTAATATTTAATTATCATTTAAAATATATTTTATATATAATTCCATTAGGAGTTTTAAGAGAAAAAATATAGTTTTTTTTTCAATAAGGTAGGTTATATCATGGCATCAAATGTTGGATGTCGGGTTTTCGGTGGGAACGCATTTCTCCATATAGGGGAAGCATAAATGAACTACTGTTAGTAGGGTGTTTAGAATTTCTAAACTTCTTTAAAATGTTCGGCTGAAATGATTTTGATGAAATTTTATATGTGAGATTATTTCGGCTATGGCCCGGATCGATCAATTTAGGATTTTAGGGACGCATCAAACCTCGGCAATTGGACCTTTTGTTGGGCCAAATTAACATTTTTGCGTATATAAAAAGAAATAATCAACCGATTTCCTTGAAATTTAATATTTAAATTTGAAATGTTAAAACAATGAATCTATAAGTTTTTTGTAAATCTATAAATGAATCTATAAGTTAAATTTTTTACCATATCTACGGAACAAATTGATGGAAGTACTTGAAATTTAATATTTAAGTTCTGGTTGTTACTGAAAGTAGTTTCGGTTTGTGTCAACTAGGCAAACCTCTATGTATTTCCCTAAGATTCAGGTGATAAAAGTCAATTCTTGCTTTTCCGACACAAAGTTACGCTTCATACACTACTTCAGTTGATACATGTGTCATCAATTTAGTCTCTGGTTTGACCACTAAGGAACTCATATACAGATGCACTTATGCATGTTTTTGTGAGTCTCGAGATTTCCACCAATGGGATCATGTAGGACTAAAGAATCCAAGAACGATGTCAGCATATCTTATAGCATCTGGCAGGTGCAAACATACCGAAAAGGTCGAGGAGGATTTCTGAAAAACCAGATAATCCCACAACAAAATTATGAAGGATGTCAAGACTAAGACATAAGACAGGCGCCGAGGGCTTCTCTCCTGGAAAGGCTAAGTCGCCAGTGGGACCGAGGAAAAGAAGGAAAGAGGTCCTCCAAGATGGAAACAGGTCTTGAGGAACGTAATGCTACTGAATGGAATACCGACGAAGAGATGGAAGCGTTTTCGCGGTCTTCGTCATCTACGACCATCCTGTGTGAGGAGGATTTTGAGCTTACCCCAAAATTTTCGGGGAGCTTAGTCCTTGGGAGAAAGAGCAGATGGAAAAGACGAAGGCTGGACTCGAAATAAATCAGAACGGTTGCTATACCCAAGATTCCGGAGAGAAGGAAACCAGAGGGATTACTCTGGGTTCATCAGGTTCCGGTTCCACCCACCAGGACTAGGGAATCCGCTGAGCTGCAGCAAGCTCCGAGAAAAAGGTGGTTCCCCAAGCAAGGGCAAAGTCGAGGTTAGGAGGGGCCAGTTCATGAGAGGAGAGGTCGTTCCGACGACGATATCCTCCCAAGGTCCTCCAAGAGAGCGACAGGCACAGCTTCGCAGAAAGGGAGTGTGAGGCCGATTGCCATCGTGGATGAGAACGAGGACACGTTGTCGATGCTTGACGTCATCTGGGAGGGGGTCAAACTACGGGCTAACCTTAGGACCGATGTTGTCAAGTACCGGAGGCTGGAGATGTGGCTATGGGTGCCTAAGCCCTACATTACAGCGGAGAAGGTCCTCAGGTATGGCCGCTACTGACAATATTGTGAGGCACATTAGCGCTAATTACGTCCACATTGCGCTCATTCAGGAGTCGTGGTTAGATAATAGAGGGAGGATACGGAGCATGAGGCTTAAGAACTATGTCCTGTACCATAAAGTCGAAGTAAGTAGACAAAGATCTTGCATTTAAGCTAGGAAGAAACTAAAACTTTTTAAGCACATTACTTATTAATTTCACAACTATGATGTTTAAATAATTTATACAACTATGATTAGTAAAATTCATAACATATTTATCTATGATTCTACAACAAAACTTCCTCGTTTACGGTTGAATGTAGATTGATTTTTATACCCTGCACTTCGTGAAGGGTACATTAACTTTGGTATGGAGTTTGTAACTACTTGAAGGAGCCATCTGCGGTATGGACATATATATATATTCTTGCTTAGCGTAAAATTCTGCGTTGATTTAGACATGTCTTTCCGTCCGTCCGTCCGTCCGATCGCACGATAACTCAAAAACGAATAATGCAATCGACACCAAACTTTCACAAGTTGCTTCTTTTGTGCCAAGGACGAACCCTATTGTTATTGGACCAATTCGGACAACGGGTTCGGGTAGCTGTCATACAACTCAAAGAGTTTATTTTAATTATTTCAAAAACTAATAAAGGTACAAATATAAAATTTTGTATACATATGTCCAATTATATTCTACATATGCTCTAAAAATTTCAATGAGATAGCTGCACCGGTTCGGGTGGCTGCCATACAACTCCAAAAGCAAATGTCCAGTTATAGGTAAAAGATATTTCTGAAGTTTTAGTGGAATTGCTTGACAGGTTCGGGTACCTACCATACAACTCCAAAAGCTAATTTTAAATATTTGGAAAAATAATAAAGTCAAATTCATGAAACTTGGCAGTTGTGTGTCCAATTATAGATCAGATATATTTGTGAAGTTTTAGTGGAATTGCTTGGCAGGTTCGGGTACCTGTCATACAACTCCAAAAGCTAATTTTAAATATTTGGAAAAATAATAAAGACAGATTCATGAAACTTGGCAGTTGTGTGTCCAATTATAGATCAAAGATATTTCTGAAGTTTTGGTGGAATTGCTTGACAGGTTCGGGTACCTGCCATACAACTCCAAAAGCTAATTTTAAATATTTGGAAAAATAATAAAGTCAGATTCATGAAACTTGGTAGTTGTGTGTTCAGTTATAGGTCAGACATATCCGTGAAGTTTCTATAGAATGGTTTCACAGGTTTGAGTAATTGCTATACAACAATGAAAGGTGCAGGGTATAATTCAATCGGTTCATACCGACTGAAACGTTTTTACTTGTTTTATTTTAATTTAGCACATAATCATGTTTAGTATAAGCATTTAGGGCAAGCATAATCACATGGTCATTATTTGTGTATTAATCGAATATAACACTTCCCTCCGTAGAGATTTCCGTCCCGGAAATCCCAGGTATATGCATTTTATTTTTTTTGTTATTAGTTTTTAAATTTAGTTTTAATTATACATTTAGTTTTAATTAAAATTATTGAAATTACAATTGCAATCATTATGCTTAATACGGTAAAAGTAGAGAAGGTTATAATATAGGAGTTGTTTTTAAGTTCTACATAATCAATTATCTTTCTACTTTGTATATTTTCAATGTACAAATTTTCTAGTGTTATGTTATCAATATTTTTTATAAGTGCTAAATTTTTAATAGGCATGATAACATGACTTCTAAACTCCTGTATATTATTAGAAAACGTGTATTTCTATATGGTAACAAAGCATTTTGAAAATTTTATTACATTATTTCCTTTTATTACAAGTTTATGATTTGAACAGTTATTAGTTAAATTATCTAAATCTAGATTTCTTGTAACAAGTATTCCTTGTTCTATTCTTCAACAGTTTTTACTTTATTCAATTCAAAATAACATGTTAAATTATTTGATAAAATATTTCTAATACATTCTTCTTTAGGATATTTCAAATCTTTTTTAGTAACAATTTTAGTATTATAATCAAAAACTTTATTTTTATTCATAAGAATTTTAACGTTCCAGTGTTAATTTGTTCATATTTTGAATTTGGGAAGGACAGTACAATGGGTTTGAAATATTTTTCTTTACAAAAGGTTGGTATTGAAATCACCACAATTACACTATCATCGTTTTGTAGTACGTCACTTTTTATAAATGGTAATGTATTTGCTGTAACATTTAGTGTTTCGATTTCCTCAATAGTCAAAATGTCATTTGCCAAAATATTCTGCCTACTATCCTTTATTTGATCTATAAAGTCGTTTAAATGTGAAATATCAACATAATTATGGAAAATAGTTTCCTGTTGGGTTAATTTGTCTAAAATATCTGTTTCCCTGTTGATAGAATTATTAAGGAATTTATCAATTTTTGATTTTTGTTTATTTATATGATTAGTGATATTCTGAAGAGCAGACGACAGTTCTTTGTTGATGATTATTTGTTTGCTTGATTGTTCCACGAGTTGTTTCGAGTTCGCATCGAGATTCGTTAGATGATCATATATTTCTTGAGCATCTTTGGAATCCATGTTTTCATTTACGAATTTAACAGTGCTACGGAGAAAGTTAATAAGCTCTCGTTTAATTCTATGTAAATGTTGAAATGTTGAAATAAAAGATGAAATTAGGATTGTCTTTATAATTGGTTGACGTCTTGTTTGTGTTTTCTATGAGGATTTTGTAAACGTCATCAATTTCTTTTAAGTTTATAATATGCAAAATTCTTGTATAATGATCTACTATAGGTTGTTCTTCCAACCTTAGTAGGGCAAAACCATGTTCTGTATAAATAGGGGTAACTTCTAGGTTTTGTGTTACTCCGCCGTATAAAATTGCCCAAAGTATAATCAATATCGCCGTTATTTTTATGGTTTCTGAAAATAGAATTTATTTGATGATTATATTTTCGTTTTAATTGCGTTTTATGATATTTTATATTTCGTTTATTACTGGTGTCTATCACGTAATTACTTTCTTTAGTGAAATTTTTTAATTTTTTATATTTTGGGGATCTTTTTGCTATCTGTCTATTCTCAACTATGTTGTTTGTCAGTGGGAATTGCTGGTCCTTTTTTGCATTGAATTTTTCTAGCCTAGTTAATTTTTCATTTTCATATTTAGCTTTTAAATTTTGAATGTCAGTTTTATCAAAATTTTTCGTTATAAAGTCTATTGGTTTCAGTTTAGTTGTTGAATGTATCGTATTGTTGTAATAAGTGATTATTTTGTAAAGACGATCATCTAGATTATCTTTACTACATTCGGCATTCATGATCCTTAGATGTTCGTTAAGGGTACCATGAAGCCGTTCGATATCGCTATTACCCGTTTTTTGCCTGGTGTTGTTTGGTGGAAGTCAATATCGTTTTCTTTCAAAAATAATATGACTGCCCTATGTATAATACACGTGTCGCCGTCTGACACTAATTTTTTCATTTTTCCCAAATTTTATTTCTTTCAGGATATCAAATGTCCGTGTGAACTATATCAATGAAACTATGTGGTGTTTCGGAAATTTCAAAGGGTATTTTCAGTTATTAATTATCAGTTATTATCAGTTATTAATTACTTTTGTGACTTCAGGTATTATCAGTTAAATTATTTTGTGACTTCTACTAAAAGGTTTGGGTAATAATATTTAATTTTTATTTCGGAAAATACTTCTGTTACACCCCTATGGTTTTTACTTAAGTGTTCAGATGAAATAATATTTAAAAGTTTTTCTTTGACAGTGATGTCAATTAATTTAATTGAAGACTTTAAAAGTTTTAAATTTTTATTAGATGAAAAATATTTTACATATAAATCTTGAAAGTCGATAAAAAGTGAATTATCTTCACAATATACGCACATTAGGCCTTTGCCTAAAAGTACTTTTCTTATTAGTTCTAGTAAATTTCCCTCATTTTTGTTAACGGTCATAAAATTTTTTACTTTTTTCGTGTAATTCTCATACACTTCAAAATGTTTTACGGTTGCGGTTGCAGTTTTTTTTTTTGTTATTACGCGAACCGATTTCTGCGCCAGTTATCTATGATTCTACAGTAAAACTTCCTCGTTTACGGTTGATCTAGATTGACTCTTTTATTTTAAATTATACATAAAATTTTACAGTTACTTACAATAATTTTGCTTATTCTACATTAATTTATAATAAAAACAAAAACAACAAACAAAAATAAAGAAATGAATGTGCAAATAAAGTACAGGTGTTATGTTCAAAAAAAAAGGTAATTATTTATTATGCTTTGAGACCATGTGGAAAGCTTTACCGTGTGAATGCAAAAACCTTTATTCAGCAAAAACCGATCATGCTCGTTTGGAATGATCACCTCATGTTTAGTATAAGCATTTAGGGCAAGCATAATCTATTATGCTTGCCCTAAATAATTCGATTAATACACAATTAATGACCATGTGGTCAATAATTGTGTATTAATAGAATATAACAATATAATTAGTGTAATAAGCACAATTTTTTTTTTTTTTTTCCTTTTTTCACTCCTAGAAGGAGCATAGGGCTAGTGCATGATTTCTCATGCACTAGTTTCATAGCGTCATAGAGTTTAACTAGGTAGGTATGTGGCTAGCCTGCCGTAGTTTTATTTATATTAATTATTTGAGGTTATTAATATTTACTGTTTATTTTTCTTAGTCTTTAGTATCGAATATTACGAATATTTGAAAATTACTTGTATAATATTTATTAGTATTGCATATTAAGTTATATAATATTGAATATAATTTTTATAGTGACCTGACCGGGGTTTGAACCCGAGACCCTTCGGTTAAAGGGCCAGTGCCATAACCACTGCACCAATGGTCAGATGAAATGGTCAGAGGCACAATACCTATAAATATATATCTTTTTGTTATTGTGTGTTTCAATAGTAAATTGTATGTAGCAGTCAAATGTAAACAAATACTTAGTAATCATGTGGATTACAGAATAAAGCAATGTAGAGAACATTTCGTCGGCAATTTCTTCATGCCTCTGTAGCTCAGTTGGTAAAGCGTCCGCCTAGAAAGCGGTAGGTCACTGGTTCGAGTCCAGTTCGAGGAGAAAAATGTTTTAATTAATTTTTCTGCCTTTTACTCGTTACTTTGATTACGTCATCCATCTGTTCTGCAGTAGCATGAAGAAATTTCCATTAAGTTAAACTAAAACTTTTTCTTTTAGACAACTTTATAGATAGCAGAAGCTTTCGGAACAGCAATTGATAAGATGGGGTAAGTGGATTGATAGCGCGGTTGTGTGTCTGAGCCTCAGAGGCAAATTGCCCTCTTAGCCGGCGGAGTGTGCCGCAACTAGACCGGTGAGGGGATACGGTATGACGATTTTTGATACCCTGCACTTCGGGAAGGGTATAATAACTTTTGTATGGAGTTTGTAATTATTTGAAGGCGTCATCTGCGGTATGGACGTATATATATATATTCTTGCTCAGCGTAAAATTCTACGTCGATTTAGACATGTCCGTCCGTCCGTACGATCGATAACTCAAAAACGAATAATGGAATCGATACCAAACTTTCACAAGTTTTTTCTTTTGTGCCAAGGACGAACCCTATTGTAATTGGACTATATTATTTAGACAACAGGTTTTTTAGTGCCACTCTTTTCTACTGCCGATTTAATTTTTTGTAAACTCTTAGTTTTTTTCTTTTTTCAGCTTCTTTGGGTTTTAACAATCCAATCGGCTTCTTTAGCCAACTTTTTCTCATATGTTTGGTACACGAACACAACTATTTCGCCTTCCTAGGTGCCATTTCAAACTGTATTCTGCTTTCGCAATAATCTTAGATTTTCTGCCTTTAGTTTGTATATTTCTTCTTTTAGCTTCTTATACAGGTTTTCCAAATCGCATATACCTTAATCGATCTTTGGCTCACTTTCCTGATGTAACGGGATTTTTACATTACCTTCATATGTTCTACTTTTGCCGTCTTCTTCGGACCTGCTTTCTTTATTTCTCGCATCCCTTCAGTTCTTGCCAAACGAGTTTTCGCTTAAAGATCTTTTTTTCCACTGATAGCTTTTCTGAATGTTTTGAACATTCAGCCAAGCCCTCGCCGACAGCCGTGGTCTCTACCGATACTTGGCTAGATATCTCTACCGTATTTATGCTATTAATATTGGACATTTCATATTTGGTTATGAGGTAAATGGCTATTAATATAGCCAGGTCTTTTCTACCAAGAAGCCGTCCATTCTTGATTAGACGCGAATAGCTTGTGTCCGGATTTTATTCGAATTCTAATATTCTAATCTATTCGCATCTAATTCACAGCATGTCTGCTGATACTTCTATTCCCCAAACTACCAGGTGAGAATTTTGAATTGAAAATAAAAAAATTAATTTTATTTTTTATCAATTGGTTGTTTTTTCTCCGCAATAGTACTTTACATTACAAAATATTAAAAATTGTTTAAGAAGAAGAAGATTTAGATGAAGAAAATTTCCATCTACGACAAAACCTACGTTTTTCTTATTCACCACTGTAGATACTTATACAAACACTTTTTGAAGAATTATTGCGATGTATTGCTAGTGCGATACCAACATGTATTTTTTTTTTTTTTCTTTCAAACTCCTATATGAGGAGCATAGGGCTTGGATTAAACCTCTCCATCTCTCTCTATTTTGGGCGATAGATCTTATTTGCGCCCAAGTCTTGCTTGCAGCTGTTATTTCTTTTTCTATAGTTCTTCGCAATGTATTCTTAGGCCTACCGATGTTTCTTCTACCCTGCGGATTCCATTCCAATGCCTGCTTTGCTATGGATTGTTCTGGCCTCCTAAGTATGTGACCTACCCATCTATTTTTTTTCTTTCTTATTTGGTTTTCTATCGGATCCTGTTTGCATAGGTTCCATAGGTCGCTGTTTCTTATTCTGTTGGGCCAGAATATTTGGCATATGATGCGGAGGCATTTATTTGTGAAGACCTGCATTTTATTAATATCTTTCTTGTTCATGTGTCAGGTTTCACTGCCGTACAACATTACTGACTTGACGCAGGCGTCGAAGACTCTCAGTTTGACATTCCTTGAAAGTTGTGTGGATTTCCAGATCTTCCATGGTCTAGCGAATGTCGCCCTAGCTTTTCTAAGCTTGCCTTCTATATCAGCACTTGTTCCGCCATTTGAGCTTATAATGCTCCCCAGTTATGTTACGGTGGTTACATCCTCAATTGCTTCGCCATCAATCTCAATTTCGCCATCAATCGCATACTCAAGATCATCCAGGGTGTTGAAGATATTCCAGTTAATCCCATTTCTGATTTCATTTGTTGTCCTCATAATTTCATGTATAACAATGTTGAAGAGGACTGGCGAAAGGGGACAGCCCTGCCTAACTCTCCGCCTTGTCGTTATGGGCTCACTTAGTCTTCCCTTGTGAAGAATCTGAGTCTCTGCATTTTTATACATCGCCTTGATAATTCTAATTATTTTGCTAGGGATTCCCCTTAGCCCTAGAGCTCTCCATATGGCATTTCTGTCTACAGCGTCGAAAGCCGTTTTGAAGTCTACGAAGGCGATGTAGAGGGACGAGTTGAATTCCTTAGACTGTTCTACAATTATTCTTATTGTGTTGGTGTGTTCAGTACAGCTCTTCCTTCTATAAAACCCGCCTGTTCTTTTCGTAGTCGATTTTCTATGTGAACAAACATGTATAAAAATATTGGATTGTAATTTTGTACAAAAGACGGTGCAACTAAAATTCTTAATCAATTTTAGTTCAGAAACAAGCATTGTAAAGTGCATCTTATGGCAAAATTGTCTTTAGATATTTGTAGGCAAATCAATGATTACAAAATAATTTGCAAGTGA
Source organism: Condylostylus longicornis (assembly GCF_029603195.1). Lineage (NCBI taxonomy): Eukaryota > Metazoa > Arthropoda > Insecta > Diptera > Dolichopodidae > Condylostylus > Condylostylus longicornis. The sequence continues at coordinate 794,247 of NW_026578147.1, read as the reverse complement.
TTTACTTAGTTCCGTAAATCAAAGTTTAGAATTTTGTTTGAACATAGCCTTCCCTGATGACCTAAAAATTTACACTACAAAACAGAGTTGATTGTCCACAGTGATTCTTCAGTCCACAGAATAATTTTCGAAAACAGTATCGATTATTGCAATCTATTGAAATTAACAAATGATTTCGAAATAAAAGTGACAGACTTTTATTTAGAGATACATATTATGATTTCGGTAACATTTTCACATAAAATAACCGAATTTTTCAAAAATTCAAAATTTTAGCATTGAAAAATATCTCGCAATAAATTTTCACCATTTACTTAAATTGAGTTACAATATAAGAACTCACTTGTAAAAGGCTAATAAAGCACTTACGTTATGTTTCAATCAAAGTTGTTTTTTTTTCAGTCTTTTATATAATAGTGTGATGTTATATGTTATAAGTTCCTATGTGATTAGAACAAAATAAATTTACATTTGAAATTAACAAAATTAGAATTTTCTGTACTTAAGCTCTTCAAAAGAAACTTTGCAAAAAAAAAATGGTTTTCAGCTTTAACGAGTATATCGCTTGCTTAGAATTTTAAGATTATCATCCAAAAATGGAAAAATAGAGTTATTAATACCAAAGGGTTCTGTGAGCCTCTAAGAAGCTGTAAAAACGAAATCATGCACTAAGATCATGTACAGCTTTTTACCAAAAAGGTGCTATATGTCCAAAGGAACCTTATAACATTTACCTAAATTAAACTAAAAATCTAACGTACGTATCCTTTGAAAATATAACTTTAAATTATAGAAACTTAGAAAAATTTTTTTCTAAATTTTTTCAATTAAATATTTATTCAATAATAATTTCATTTCCAATGAAATGAATATGCGTTTGCTTTACTTACATCTAATAATAAAAAGAAAACAACATTGTTTAATAATGTTTTTGCAGCTACTGTATGCCTACTTACAATATAATTTGTTTTTAATTTGCTAAATAAAGTATTGTAAGTCTACTTATAATATTTACGAATGCATAATATTCAAATTTTAACAGTTGTAAGTGTAATTATGATATGTATGTACGTATGGAACACAATTAAAATAAGGCTTTCTGAAAAGACTCTTACAATATGTAAACAACATAATTAATATTGTCAATATTAGCTAGTATATTTGAAAGAAAAAATAAAACACGAAATTGGCCTTTTCACGTATTTAATTACAAAGTCGAAATCTTCTTATGTTTTATTCAAATCTTCTGGAAAATCGACTTACAATACAATATAGGTGTAAGTCGATTTAAAATATACTAAAATACGGGGTACAATAAAGAATCAATTTGTTATATTTTATTTTTATATAGAAAGCATTAAAATATACTCTATTTTAGAGTATGGAAACTATACTCTATTTTCTGTACACAAAAATAAAATTGAATCGGTTCAAAAACAATTTTTGCTATTCGCTTTGAGAAGCTTTTATGACCCCAATTACTTCCACAATATTCCTTTATACGATACTAGACTTCAATCCTTGAATATGCTAAGGCTGGAGTCACGTCACTCTATGTTGTCTTCTTGTTTCAGCTATGATATCCTAACAGGAAATATAAACGTGAATTTGATTAAGGGCAAAATTATTATCAATAAAGACGTCAGACCTACCAGACACACTAAGTTCTTAAAATACTAAAAATGATTCTATAAAAAGGTGTTGTACTGTATTCAATCGTTTAAATGATCTTTTTTTATCATCAGTTTCAAAATATACCTTTAAAAAAAAATTTAAATTAGGTCCTAATTGTACAATATTATTAAAGCATATAAATATAATAAATATAGTAAATTGGTATTCAGCATGATTTTTCATATTTTTTTTTTGTTTCACTATGTATCATATTACATTATTACCATTAAGTACTAAACTCACTGTTTATGTTTTAATTTTGTGATTAATGAATTATCTACTATTGAATTTATTTTTGTATAATAGAATTTAGTTTTTAAGAAAATACATTTTTTTTTGTTGTTAATTTTTGTAAACCCTGTAAAATTTTTGTAATTTTGTAGCGTCTTGTTTGGTGCATTTAAATAAAATAAAATAAAATTAACACGTTGAGATTCATGACTATAAAAAATTGTAAAAAATGCTTACGTCGACTAATAAGTGAATCATACACCCTTTAACCCATAAGTGAATTTAAAAGGCTTTGTAGAGTTCGAGCTCACCTGTGGGCGATTTACTTTAAGTCCCTGTATCACAGGTGTAATCCTACAATTTAGAGAAACAAAGTATATAAATAAGCAAAAGAGCTAGATATACAAAATTTTAAGTTGTTTTTTTTTCCTCGTAGAAATCAAACTTATCTGGTTATTCCTATGTTCAGCAATGGTTAAACGTATATAGGTTTCCTTATGTTCACCATTTTTGGTATTTCAAATTTGTTTAGCGGTAATACATTGAGACTCAATGTGTTAAAATATGAATGTATGTACATTAGTAATTCATTTAATGAAGAAAGGAAAGTTACACCTTAGATAAGGCTAAAAAAAAATTCGTAAAATATAAGAAACTCCATCCATATTCACGTAGTGCTAATTATAGTCAATCAATGGTAAGCAGAAAATAATAAAGTTAGGTCAAACCAATGGTTTTTATTGTAGCACTTTTCTCTTCAACAAGTGAAATTACTGCTTTTAAATACAATCTATATATACCCAACTATTAAAATTATTTTCATTTATATAATAAATGAAACTATTTCTATGGTTGCATATATTTAGGATGAACAATTAATGCAGTCTTTGAAATAAAGCAAAAATTAATACAAAGAGGAGTTAACATAATGATCGATTTTAAGGGTTAATTACGTGAGTTAAAAAAAATAATTATATTTCTTAATGTCATGGAATTTAGCGTTAAGTTCTTGCTCTAATAAAAATTTGAAAAAGCTTACGGTACCGGAAATATAAAGAATCAAAAATTAAAATTTTACAAATTTCAAGAGGCGATAACTTGAGAGGGGGTGGAAATGGAAAAAAATGTTCTTCTAACGAAATGTATTATTTGTTAGTGCCTGAAAGTTACTAAAATTTCAGGCTTCCACAACCTGGAGTCTAGAAGAAAAATATTATGAAAAATTTGAAAAAAACCGATTTTAGATAACGGTAAATTTGAACGGCCAGTTTGTTTTCTTAAAGTTTAACTATAGTATACAGGGCTAGGGGAAGCAAGCCACTGCCTTTCTGCATTTGCAAAATTTAAATGCTTATGGTTTCACTGCAATAAAAATGGCTCTTTTAGTGTTTTGTGGGGGTATAACTTCTAGAGGGGGGAGATAGGTAAAAATTTTGTTCTACGGAAATAACTTTCCAGTAAAGATCTATCTACATACTGAATTTCAGCTTTCTATTTTCAAGGGTGTAGAAGGTTTGTAAACATGTCAACGTACGGACGGACGAACGAACTGACGGGCGGACGGACAGACGGACTAACAGAGTGAAACTATTAAGCATTTTTTTTTCAAAATTTTTTGCAAAAGTTCTGAAAAGTTCACTTCTCAACGCATTGTTGATTTGCTGTAGCACCTGTACAATATGCATGAGTCACATGCACAATATGCTTTAACTAACACAATATGCTATATATGATATATAACATAATATATTTTAATATCCTTTGCAAGCATTATGTGATTTACATAAAAAAACATCTGATGTGGCTAACACATAACCGACAGCAATACATTGTTTAGTTTAGCTAAAATGTTGGACAAACCTACGAAAATGCCTTTTAAATACTTCTCATAAATATTAGGGTGGCCAGTGCGCTTTAACCAAATTCCCTGAAAAATTGGTCATTTAGTTTTGGTAGCAAATGAACTCAAATTCTTAATTTCAAAAAATTCCACCAATTAGTTCCATAGATACGATAACAAATCAAATTTCGGCCTCTGGTTCGGTTTCCGAGCCCTGGCATTCCCAAAAATTTATAGTGCCATGGTGAAATTTAATGTTTACATTCACTCTGAATTTACACATTAAATATTACGAAAATTGGATGATTATTTCTTTGTTTATGCGCAAAAATGTAAACTTTTTCCGTAGTAAAAGTCCCGTTGCTGACACTTTATTCCTTCAAGTACTATCACACGAAGCTTATATATGAAAGATTCAGTTCCTAGTACTTGAAATGTCCTGAAAGTTAATAAAACTGTGCCCCAACTAGAGTAAAATCAGATATGAATTTTCTGAAAAATCTCTTCAGCCTAAATTGATATACGCATAATTTTTACCGACCGTATTGTGTAAATAACAGGTAGGTTATGTGATGGCAACAAATTTTGCATATCGAGTTTTCGGTGGGAACGTACTTCTCCATAGTAGGGAAGTGTAAATAAACTATTTTTAGCAACCTGTCGGTCTGTCGGTCTGTGTGTGCACGTGGGTATCTCAAGTTCGGCTGAACCGATTTTGATGAAATTTTATATGTAAGTTTATTTTCACCATGGCACGGATTGATCAACTTTTGGTCTATATCAGGCCTCGGGAACTGCACTTTTTAGCGGGCCTGTTTTACATTTTTGAACATTTTGAAGAAAATATTCAACCGATTTACCTGAAATTTTATATATAAGCTCAGTTCGACCGTCCGCGAAAATTCCTATGTTTTGGAAGAAATCAGAAATCGGCAACTAGACGTTTACAACGGGAAAAATATACATTTTTGTGTATACAAAGAGAAATAATCAACCGATTTCGTTGAAATTTAATATTTGAATTCCTCGTATTAAAACAATGAACATGTAAATTCCCGGGTTCAAACCCCGGTCAGGTCACTATAAAAATTATATTCAATATTATTATAACTTAATATACAATACTAATAAAAATATTATACAAGTAATTTTCAAATATTACTAATATTCGATATATTTATTAAAAAATAAAGAGTAAAATATTAATAACCTCAAATAATTAATATAAATAAAAACTACGGCAGGCTAGTCACCTACCTAGTTAAACCCTATGACGCTATGAAACTAGTGGATGAGAAATCATGCACTAGCCCTATGCTCCTTCTAGGAGTGAACAAAGGAAAAAAAAAAAAAAATGTTATATATCATATATAGCATATTGTGTTAGTTAGAGCATATTGTGCATGTGACTCATGCATATTGTACAGGTGCTACAGCAAATCAACAATGCGTTGAGAAGTGAACTTTTCAGAACTTTTCCAAAAAATTTTGAAAAAAATGCTTAATAGTTTCACTCTGTCAGTCCGTCTGTCCGTCCGTCCGTCAGTTCGTTCGTCCGTCCGTACGTTGACATGTTTACAAACCTTCTACACCCTTGAAAATAGAAAGCTGAAATTCAGTATGTAGATAGATCTTTACTGGAAAGTTATTTCCGTAGAACAAAATTTTTACCTATCTCCCCCCTCTAGAAGTTATACCCCCACAAAACACTAAAAGAGCCATTTTTATTGCAGTGAACCATAAGCATTTAAATTTTGCAGACGCAGAAAGGGAGTGGCTTGCTTCCCCTAGCCCTGTATACTATAGTTAAACTTTAAGAAAACAAACTGGCCGTTCAAATTTACCGTTATCTAAAATCCGTTTTTTTCAAATTTTTCATAATATTTTTCTTCTAGACCCAGGTTGTGGAAGCCTGAAATTTTAGTAACTTTCAGGCACTACAAATAATTCATTTCGTTAGAAGAACATTTTTTTCCATTTCCACCCCCTCTCAAGTTATCGCCTCTTGAAATTTGTAAAATTTTAATTTTTGATTCTTTATATTTCCGGTACCGTAAGCTTTTTCAAATTTTTATTAGAGCAAGAACTTAACGCTAAATTCCATGACATTAAGAAATATAATTATTTTTTTTAACTCACGTAATTAACCCTTAAAATCGATCATTATGTTAACTCCTCTTTATATTAATTTTTGCTTTATTTCAAAGACTGCATTAATTGTTCATCCTAAATATATGCTACCATAGAAATAGTTTCATTTATAAATGAAAATAATTTTAATAGTTGGGTATATATAGATTGTATTTAAAAGCAGTAATTTCACTTGTTGAAGAGAAAAGTGCTACAATACAAACCATTGGTTTGACCTAACTTTATTATTTTCTGCTTATCATTGATGGGCTATAATTAGCACTACGTGAATATGGATGGAGTTTTTTATATTTTACAAGTCAACGGCTTGCCTTATCTAAGGTGTAACTTTCCTTTCTTCATTAAATGAATTACTAATGTACATACATTCATATTTTAACACATTGAGTCTCAATGTATTACCGCTAAACAAATTTGAAATACCAAAAATGGTGAACATAAGGAAACCTATATACGTTTAACCATTGCTGAACATAGGAATAACCAGATAAGTTTGATTTCTACGAGGAAAAAAAAACAACTTAAAATTTTGTATATCTAGCTCTTTTGCTTATTTATATACTTTGTTTCTCTAAATTGTAGGATTACACCTGTGATACAGGGACTTAAAGTAAATCGCCCACAGGTGAGCTCGAACTCTACAAAGCCTTTTAAATTCACTTATGGGTTAAAGGGTGTATGATTCACTTATTAGTCGACGTAAGCATTTTTTACAATTTTTTATAGTCATGAATCTCAACGTGTTAATTTTATTTTATTTTATTTAAATGCACCAAACAAGACGCTACAAAATTACAAAAATTTTACAGGGTTTACAAAAATTAACAACAAAAAAAAATGTATTTTCTTAAAAACTAAATTCTATTATACAAAAATAAATTCAATAGTAGATAATACATTAATCACAAAATTAAAACATAAACAGTGAGTTTAGTACTTAAGGGTAATAATGTAATATGATACATAGTGAAACAAAAAAAAAATATGAAAAATCATGCTGAATACCAATTTACTATATTTATTATATTTATATGCTTTAATAATATTGTACAATTAGGACCTAATTTAAATTTTTTTTTAAAGGTATATTTTGAAACTGATGATAAAAAAAGATCATTTAAACGATTGAATACAGTACAACACCTTTTTATAGAATCATTTTTAGTATTTTAAGAACTTAGTGTGTCTGGTAGGTCTGACGTCTTTATTGATAATAATTTTGCCCTTAATCAAATTCACGTTTATATTTCCTGTTAGGATATCATAGCTGAAACAAGAAGACAACATAGAGTGACGTGACTCCAGCCTTAGCATATTCAAGGATTGAAGTCTAGTATCGTATAAAGGAATATTGTGGAAGTAATTGGGGTCATAAAAGCTTCTCAAAGCGAATAGCAAAAATTGTTTTTGAACCGATTCAATTTTATTTTTGTGTACAGAAAATAGAGTATAGTTTCCATACTCTAAAATAGAGTATATTTTAATGCTTTCTATATAAAAATAAAATATAACAAATTGATTCTTTATTGTACCCCGTATTTTAGTATATTTTAAATCGACTTACACCTATATTGTATTGTAAGTCGATTTTCCAGAAGATTTGAATAAAACATAAGAAGATTTCGACTTTGTAATTAAATACGTGAAAAGGCCAATTTCGTGTTTTATTTTTTCTTTCAAATATACTAGCTAATATTGACAATATTAATTATGTTGTTTACATATTGTAAGAGTCTTTTCAGAAAGCCTTATTTTAATTGTGTTCCATACGTACATACATATCATAATTACACTTACAACTGTTAAAATTTGAATATTATGCATTCGTAAATATTATAAGTAGACTTACAATACTTTATTTAGCAAATTAAAAACAAATTATATTGTAAGTAGGCATACAGTAGCTGCAAAAACATTATTAAACAATGTTGTTTTCTTTTTATTATTAGATGTAAGTAAAGCAAACGCATATTCATTTCATTGGAAATGAAATTATTATTGAATAAATATTTAATTGAAAAAATTTAGAAAAAAATTTTTCTAAGTTTCTATAATTTAAAGTTATATTTTCAAAGGATACGTACGTTAGATTTTTAGTTTAATTTAGGTAAATGTTATAAGGTTCCTTTGGACATATAGCACCTTTTTGGTAAAAAGCTGTACATGATCTTAGTGCATGATTTCGTTTTTACAGCTTCTTAGAGGCTCACAGAACCCTTTGGTATTAATAACTCTATTTTTCCATTTTTGGATGATAATCTTAAAATTCTAAGCAAGCGATATACTCGTTAAAGCTGAAAACCATTTTTTTTTTGCAAAGTTTCTTTTGAAGAGCTTAAGTACAGAAAATTCTAATTTTGTTAATTTCAAATGTAAATTTATTTTGTTCTAATCACATAGGAACTTATAACATATAACATCACACTATTATATAAAAGACTGAAAAAATAAAGTTGGGTCAAACCAATGGTTTGTATTGTAGCACTTTTCCCTTCAGCAAGTGAAAATTCTGCTTTTAAATACAGTCTATGTATACCTATCAAACTATTAAAATTATTTTCATTCATATACAAAACTATTTCTAGAATTGCATATATTTAGGATGACGCATATATGCAGTGTTTGAAATAAAGCAAAAATTAATATAAAAAGGGGTTAACATAATGCTCGATTTTAAGGTTTAATTATGTGAGTTAAGAAAAATAATTACATTTTTTAATTTCATGGAATTTACCGTTAGCTTTTTATGTTTATAGAAATTTGAAAAAGCTTGCGGTTTCGGAAATATAAGGTGTCAAAAATTCAAATTTTACAAATTTCAAGAGGCCATAACTTGAGAGGGGAAGGAGATGGAAAAAAATGTTCTTCTAACGAAATGAACTATTTGTTAATGTCTAAAAGCCCATAAAATTTCAAGCTTCTACAGGCTGGGGTCTAGAAAATAAACGACATCAAAAATTTGGAAAAAACGGACTTTAGATAACGGTAAATTTGAGCGGCCATTTTGTTTTTCTAAAGTTAACCTTTAGTATACCCCGCTAGGGGAAGTAAGCCACTGCCTTTCTGCGTTTGCAAAATTTGAAAAATCCTTATGGTTTCATTGCACTAAATAGTTAAAGAATGGCATTTTTAGGGTTTTGGGGGGGTATAACTTCTAAAGGGGGGGAGATAGGTAAAAATTTTGTTCCACGAAAATAAGTTTCTAGTAAAAATCTATGTACGTACAAAATTTCAGCTTTCTATCTTCAAGGGTGTAGAAGTTTTGTAAACAGACACACGGACGGACGGACGGACGGACGGACGGACGGACAGAGTGAAACTAATAAGCACTTTTTTTTCAAAAATTTTTTGGAAAAGTGCTAAAAAACAACTTTGATTGAAACATAACGTAAGTGCTTTATTAGCCTTTTACAACTGAGTTCTTATATTGTAACTCAATTTAAGTAAATGGTGAAAATTTATTGCGAGATATTTTTCAATGCTAAAATTTTGAATTTTTGAAAAATTCGGTTATTTTATGTGAAAATGTTACCGAAATCATAATATGTATCTCTAAATAAAAGTCTGTCACTTTTATTTCGAAATCATTTGTTAATTTCAATAGATTGTTGAATAAAAATTATTCTGTGGACTGAAGAATCACTGTGGATCACAATCAACTCTGTTTTGTAGTGTAAAATTTAGGTCATCAGGGAAGGCTATGTTGAAACAAAATTCTAAAATTTGATTTACAGAACTGAGTAAATCACTTGCAAATTATTTTGTAATCATTGATTTGCCTACAAATATCTAAAGACAATTTTGCCATAAGATGCACTTTACAATGCTTGTTTCTGAACTAAATTGATTAAGATTTTTAGTTGCACCGTCTTTTGTACAAAATTACAATCCAATATTTTTATACATGTTTGTTCACATAGAAAATCGACTACGAAAAGAACAGGCGGGTTTTATAGAAGGAAGAGCTGTACTGAACACACCAACACAATAAGAATAATTGTAGAACAGTCTAAGGAATTCAACTCGTCCCTCTACATCGCCTTCGTAGACTTCAAAACGGCTTTCGACGCTGTAGACAGAAATGCCATATGGAGAGCTCTAGGGCTTAGAGGAATCCCTAGCAAAATAATTAGAATTATCAAGGCGATGTATAAAAATGCAGACACTCAGATTCTTCACAAGGGAAGACTAAGTGAGCCCATAACGACAAGGCGGAGAGTTAGGCAGGGCTGTCCCCTTTCGCCAGTCCTCTTCAACATTGTTATACATGAAATTATGAGGACAACAAATGAAATCAGAAATGAGATTAACTGGAATATCTTCAACACCCTGGATGATCTTGAGTATGCGATTGATGGCGAAATTGAGATTGATGGCGAAGCAATTGAGGATGTAACCACCGTAACATAACTTGGGAGCATTATAACTCAGATGGCGGAGCAAGTGCTGATATAGAAGGCAAACTTAGAAAAGCTAGGGCGACATTCGCTAGACTATGGAAGATCTGGAAATCCACACAACTTTCAAGAAATGTCAAACTGAGGGTCTTCGACGCCTGCGTCAAGTCAGTAATGTTGTACGGCAGTGAAACCTGGCTCATGAACAAGAAAGATATTAATAAAATGCAGGTCTTCACAAATAAATGCCTCCGCATCATATGCCAAATATTCTGGCCCAACAGAATAAGAAACAGCGACCTATGGAACCTATGCAAACAGGATCCGATAGAAAACCAAATAAGAAAGAAAAAATATAGATGGGTAGGTCACATACTTAGGAGGCCAGAACAATCCATAGCAAAGCAGGCATTGGAATGGAATCCGCAGGGTAGAAGAAACATCGGTAGGCCTAAGAATACATGGCGAAGAACAATAGAAAAAGAAATAACAGCTGCAAGCAAGACTTGGGCGCAAAAAAGATCTATCGCCCAAAATAGAGAGAGATGGAGAGGTTTTATCCAAGCCCTATGCTCCTCAATAGGAGTTTGAAAGAAAAAAAAAAGAAAAATTCATGTTTGTATCGCACTAGCAATACATCGCAATAGTTCTTCTTAGTAGAACAACGCACCGCAAAAAGTGTTTGTATAAGTATCTACAGTGGTGAATAAGAAAAACGTAGGTTTTGTCGTAGATGGAAATTTTCTTCATCTAAATCTTCTTCTTCTTAAACAATTTTTAAAATTTTTTAATGTAAAGTACTATTGCGGAGAAAAAACAACCAATTGATAAAAAATAAAATTAATTTTTTTATTTTCAATTCAAAATTCTCGCCTGGTAGTTTGGGAAATAGAAGTATCAGCAGACATGCTGTGAATTAGATGCGAATAGATTAGAATATTAGAATTCGAATAAAATCCGGACACAATCTATTCGCGTCTAATCAAGAATGGACGGCTTCTTGGTAGAAAAGACCTGCCTATATTAATAGCCATGTACCTCATAACCAAATATGAAATGTCCAATATTAATAGCATAAATACGGTAGTGATATCTAGCTAAGTATCGGTAGAGACCACGGCTGTCGGCGAGGGCTTGGCTGAATGTTCAAAACATTCAGAAAAGCTATCAGTGGAAAAAAAAGATCTGTAAGCGAAAACTCGTTTGGCAAGAACTGAAGGGATGCGAGAAATAAAGAAAGCAGGTCCGAAGAAGACGGCAAAAGTAGAACATATGAAAGTAATGTAAAAATCCCGTTACATCAGGAAAGTGAGCCAAAGATCGATTAACGTATATGCGATTTGGAAAACCTGTATAAGAAGCTAAAAGAAGAAATATACAAATTAAAGGCAGAAAATCTAAGATTATTGCGAAAGCAGAATACAGTTTGAAATGGCACCTAGGAAGGCGAAAAAGTTGTGTTCGTGTACCAAACATATGAGAAAAAGTTGGCTAAAGAAGCCGATTGGATTATTAAAACCCAAAGAAGCTGAAAAAAGAAAAAAACTAAGAGTTTACCAAAAATTAAATCGGCAGTAGAAATGAGTGGCACTAGAGTGGAGAAATTTCCACCAAGGAAAAGCGTCCGACTCATAAATCATAAATCTCAATCCGTAACATTGAGTAATATAATTAATTATACGCACTTAATAAGAATCCTCAAAGACCAAACTACGATGAACAATGATCAACTAAAAATAAATGTTGAAAATGAATAGACAACTAATTGACAACTAATTAAAGGTAAATTAAATTAAATAAAACAAATGGACTAGTCAAATAAAGTAATGGTCAGAAGTCTATATCTATCATTTGAGCCAAAGAATATTAAGTGTGAGCTTATACAAAGGGGATTCAAATGCGTACATTTCACAAAAACATTTAAAAAAATAAAAGAAAATGACATGAATACTATTAAAAAGTTTCCCTTTTCACGTTATCCTTCGATTATACCGAAGACATTAACAAAATATACAAAAAAAATACCTTTAGCACGTAAGAAAAAAAATTGAGCGTCATAGAAGTAATGGGTTCATTTCGCAATGCAAGAAGTTCGGAAATACACAAAGATTTTCCGAAAGAGATGCTAAATGACCCTGGTAACTAATTTAAGAGAATGTAGTGATATTTTAATTAAGAAAACCATAAAATATAATGAAGAATCCAAAATAGATACGGGAAATGTTCAACTTGTTATGGTAAAAATTGAGCCTACCAAGTAGAACTTCAATATTAGTTCAGTATATTGTCCACCAAGATGTAACCAGTATCTGAATAGTAATACCAATAGAATCTTACTGAGAGAGGACTATATTGCCAATCATGTGAATTGGTTCTCTGGATTAACCTCAACTATATGTGCAAAATTGAAGAAAGAAATTCGGCAATTGGGATGTTCCTATCATTCTACTGGCCGTGTTCCTGACTTTTACTGGACTTATTAATCTACTATTGCCAACAAAATCCAGGATATAATTGACTTTTTTATAACTAAAATTATTTTGGCAAATATTTTAAATTTGGAACTTCAGTCAACAAAACGACTTATCGGGTAGACCTTAAACACGATGTTATTAGAAATATAAATCTAAATGTTGAAATACAGAAAGCAGCCTGGAAAAATACGAGATTCTTTGAATTTAAAAATGTATCAAGTAATTATCCTAGGGCTATAACGATTTGATAGTACAAAAGACTTAAATAAGAAGAACGAGTAGACTTAAATGGCAAGAGTAGCGTCGATAAAACGATTGTGGATCGTAGCAATAAGGATAAAGCTGAACTATTTGCTGATCACTTAGAAGGAATTTTTCAACAAAATGAAATGAACTCTAATGTTTGCTTAGTAGAATATTTTGGAATGGATGAAAGCATTACGACTCTATTGACGCAAAAATAAATTTAATAAATAATTTAAAGCAATGAAGTTGAATCGAATGAGGCTCAAGATTTGATCTCATTACTCCTAAGATAATACGAACCTGAAATATGTTTCTGGTGATTAAAAAATAGCGTAAGTTATTGTGATAGGAAAACTGGGGAAACTCTTAAATAAGGTAAAGTCATATAGACCGATTTCTCTGGTACCAATGATATCCAAACTTTTTGAAAAATTGTTGTTCACAAGACTGATGCCGATAATAAAAAAATAACAAATTGGTTCCAAACCATCAGTTTGGTTTTAGAACAATTGGTCAAGTTCACAGAATAGTAAATATTGTGGAAAAAGCGTTAGAGGAAAGGAAAATATGAGTATGTTCTACAAGGTTTGACACGACAGTTTATCATTTAAACTTAAGAAATTGATACACAATTCGTGGAGTTACTTGAACTATATTTATCTGACAGATTTTTTTGAATCAAAGAGTACTCCACTCTAATAGAAATTAGGGCTGATGTGCCTGAAGGCCGTATTCTAGGTTCTATATTATACGTCCATGATTTGTCAGATTTTGGGGTGCTCCTGCAGCTATATTTGCCGACTTTACGGCAATATTAACAGTACGATCTAATAATAACATAAGACTTAAAACAAGAAAAGCTCTGAAAAATAATTACAAAAAAATACATAATTAAATAAGAGATTAGCTTCATATAAGATCTAAAAATTTTTTGATAATTTTTTTTTAGAAATAACCTAATTTGAAGAGCTAATTTTGCTTTGAAAAAAAGTTGGTATGAACCTCGAATCCTAAATTGCCGTACAGAGCACTTCGCAATAAGCACTTTAAATGAGGAATTACAGCATACGCATAAAATAATTCGCTAATTCTAATTAGTAGCATGTACAATCTATGTATTTGTATTGTATAATGCATACACGTAAATTGCGTGAATGTATAATTAAGCAATACTAATAATAGTCAGAGTAATGCGTATAGCATACAATTTCTACGCAAAAGATCTCAGGTGCGATTCCTGAGAAATGCCAATTATCAGATGAGAGATGAATTTTTTTTTATTGATCGTAGTTTGTTTTTTATTCTCGTTCAAAATGAAAATGAAAAAGCATTGCCCTAAAAAATCAATATCAACGAATTTTTCTCCACCAAAATATTTTTTAAAAATACCTTATATACTCGTATAGTCAAGAAATAAATAATATTATTAAATATATACTAAAGAATTTTAATGTACACTTATGTTTTGCTTACTACTATATTTTGCAACAAATCACGAAGAGAATACATTATTAAATGCGTACATGCATACTTATTATAAAACAATGTAGATTTTATTAACTTTAACAATTTTTTTTAGGAAATTCTTATCTTATATTTCCAGGAATTTATTTATACACAATATTTATACTATCAAAAGTTAAAACCAATTACCTTCATGAAATGCAGTATCATTTTGTAAAACGCAGTCACAAAGAATCTTGGGTGGGAATGACGGGGGAAGGCTTGCTTTTTCTGATACTGTACTCACAAAACTCCATGTAATTCCTTTTGTCCCAGGTTTCTATCCGTTCTAGAAGTACCCGTACTTTTTAACTCCTCAGAAGCAGCTATATATAAATATATATAACTAGCATATTTGAAGGCGCCAGTGGCGGTAAGACAAATGGGCAGCGGTAAGACAGGATTTTAGGCTATTTCAACGCCAACGGCAAAGTCCGCGGCGGTAGTTTTGCTTTGTTATAGCCACTCCAATTTTTATAGTATTATGCATATTCTAAATGAATTTTGAAATTCCGCAGCGAAAAATCGCTCTTGTTCGTACCAAAATCATTATAATATCATACTTCGCAAAAATTATGTACACCAAAAAAAAAAAGTAAAAGGAACATGATAATTTATTGTAACAGATAAATAAGTTATTTTTTAATATGGACTTACGGCACACATTCAACGGTATGTAGGAAGGTGTTTTGTTCATGTAAAAATTTATAAATTTGCGTTGACTTCATTTGTGGAGAAAAGGAATGGTAATATGGTATTGAATATTATCTACTGTTGTTGTTTTACTTACATTATTTACATGATAGCTGCAAGAAAATTTAAAAATTTTATGTTCATCTATTCTGCAAACGAATCAAATGCTGTTTATTGACAGATGTAAGCATAAACATGCACTTCACATATAAACTGTTTTTGTATTCCAATTAACCATTTTGGCTATAAAAGTTCATAAATAAAAACTAAAACAAAAAAAACACAACTATTTCACTCTACTCTCCTCTTTAAGTGTTAATTTCATGATTCATTACTACTTAATTTTTCTGTCAATTTAATTTAGTTTGTAGAAAACTACTGTGTATAAAATAAGTTAGTATAAGTATAACTGCAAGAATCAGTAACATACAACAATAATACATACATTGCAAGAATCAGTAACAATATTAAGAATAATTATACCATATTTGCATGTAATCGTTTGCGCAGCGATCAAACTTAAGCTTATTTAACTTATGAGAATATGAAAATAAAACGAAAATGAATAAGTTGTGCAGAAAATCGATATACATTTTATTCGATATAAATACGAAATACAGAATTGAGAATATATATTTTTTTCTTTTTTTTTTATCTTTTTCTGCATGTTGTTTTTTTCGTTTTCTTTTTGTGGGTTATTTCTTCAAGTGCTGGAGATCTTACTTGGGCTAATATTAATAAGATAACTAGTAGCCTCTATGGCGAATCGCACTAATTTCAAATATTTTTAAAAATATTAAAACAAAATTAACACGTTGTGCTCATGACTATATTTACGTTGAGTTGCATCGTGTAACCCATGAGCAAATCTAAAAGACTTCGTAAAATCCGTGCCCACCTTTGAGCAACTTACTTTAAGTCCTTGTATCACAGGTGTAATCCTACATTTTAGAGAAACTAAGTATGTGAATGAGTAAAAAAGCTGCTAATTAGAAATTGAATCAGAAGAAAATTAGCTTTGATAAAGAGCGTATACAATGCACGATATAATTATATAAGCAAAAATAAAAGTATTTTATTCCGAATAAGAGGGAGTTTTCTTTTCATACACTTAAAAAAAAAAATTGAAGACTTAAAGAAAAAAATATCTGACTGCCATTTTAAAGTTTAAAATTTTTTCTAAATTTTATACGAAAATAAAAAAAATCTCATGTGGTCAGCACATAACCGACCGCATTGTGTATTGTCTAGTTAAGTGAGAGTGTTACGGAATATTATAAAAATGTCTGTTAAATACTTCTTTCCAAATTTTAGGACATTAGTACGGTTGTAGTTAACATACCTAGAAAAATGTAAATTGGGCTCTTAGTAGAGTTTCGCTTTGTACTACCTGAATTCCCTGAAATGCTCGCCAGTTATTTTTGGTAACAACCAGAACTAAAATATCAAATTTCAAGAAATTCGATCAATTCGTTTCGTATATATGGTGAAAAATGTAAAATCGGCCCGAAGTTCAGGTCTCGAGCCTTGATCTTTCCAAAAATATATGTTCAATGTTTCAATACGAAGAATTTAAATATTAAATTTCAATAAAATCGGTTAATTATTTCTCTTTATATACGCAAAAATGTATATTTGGCCCGTAGTAAACGTCCAGTTGCCGACACCTGATTTCTTCAAAAAATTAGGAGGTTTCGCGGACGGAAGAGCGAAGTTTATATATGCCATTTCAAGTAAATCGGTTGAATATTTTCTTTAAAATGGTCAAAAATGTAAAACAGGCCCGCTAAAAAGTGCAGTGCCCGAGGTCTGACATATTCCAAAAGTTGACCAATCCGTGCCATGGTCGAAATAAACTTACATATAAAATTTCATCAAAATCGGTTCAGCATAACTTGAGATAAAATATTTTTAAAGAAATTTTAAAAAAAGTATTTAAAATTTTTATACCTTTATATATGTCTTTAAATAGAGTTTTATATAGGATTTTTTAATTTAGAAACTATTTTAAAATAGCAGTATATTGGAAACAAAGCCCTAACGTTCGTAATCCGATTTTTTTAAAAGGAGTAAAAACTTAGGGAAATATTTTAAGATAAATCTTAAGGTTTTGTAATAAAATTCTAAACCAGAAACAAACATAATTAGTTAGTTAGACAAACATAATTTGGAAAAGATATTTTTGGATTTTAGTAAAGAAATAAAGTTTCATAAAAAATTATGCCATTTTTGGGAGTTACACGCATAAGAGTAATAGTTACTATTTCTTTCTAAATTAATGATAAAGGGTTGAAAATTTTAGTAAATAAACTTCTTATAATAGAAATGCTTTTATTAAAAGTAATGTCCTTTAAATCTAACATATGTACTAATACATATATACTAATATACATGTTATTTTACTCTCTATCCACAAAAAACCTTAACATCACAAAATTATCAAGGTCTGGACTTATCTTTGTTTCTATCTCGCTTGTACTCCCCAAAAAATCGTATGTTGAAAATAAAAAAACACTGAAGCCAAAAACGACTGATAAGTCTGGTAAGTCTCATTCTGGCTCTAAACGTTGTCAAATTGAAATTGACATTAAATGTCAAATGTTGTTTTTTCTCTTGCAAAAGTACGCCGCTGTGGTATAAAAATAAAGCAAAGAAAGTTTTGATATTTTAGTTTTAAAATTAGTGCATATGAAAAATTATAAAATATTTAATGATAAGTCTTAAAAAAAGAATATTATTTTATAAAAACTTGTAAAAAGAAATATAACATTTGGCAAAACAGAACAAAATTTTTTTATTAAAAGAGAAAGGTACGAGTACGTAGTTTTAAATTGTTATTCCCATTTAAAAAAACAAATGGATCTTTTCCACCATATGCATGGGTATATTATTTATTTTAATAAATAAGAGAAATATTTGTTCAATAGTGTCTTAGTTAATTCATAACTCGTAAATTTATTTAGTTTTTAATTTTGCGAATAAAACATTTGTTTTCGTTTTGTTTTAAACTAAAATTAGTTCGAATGACATTCACGGTTATTGAATTCTACGAATTTCATACCAAGTTACTCACGTAGATTTTGAGTAACTATTACTCTTACTCGTAGAGATTATGAATCTGCAATGGCAACATTACTTCTCGGAGTGTGAATATTGATATTTTAATACAGCTTACAAGTGCCAATATTTAAATTCTTCAAATTTTATAGTAGACATTTAAAAAATTAATAGTCATTTCAAAAAACAATACACAATCTTAAAGAAAATTTTGATGCGATTTCCTCTTTTACATAAAAAAATTCAACAAATAAACACAAACTAAAAAAAATTAACTAACTACTCTTGAATATTGGCTTTCTACGTTTGAAAATTACACTAGTAGAATTTCGACATCTATTTTCATTACGAATGTGATTACGAGTTCATTACGAATGTGATTGTGACTCTATTACAAATTTCGGAATACAATTCTACCAGTAAGGAATTTACAATATGAAATTTGTACCTTCTCCGAATTTCAGTGCTAGGAGTGAGATTTACAATAAGGCTGATTATTTTACCAGGAGCCGATTTTCTTTTTTAAGGAAAATTAGTATGTGTTTAATAAAATGTACCACACATACGCTATTTTAAATGAACTTTTGTTTTATATAATTACAGTTCTCCTTGAAATGAAAAGAAAGTGAATTGCAGAATAAAATGTAGAGAAAGTGGAGTGAAAAAGTTTTCATTTCAAATATTTTATCAAACAGAACTACTTATATGGTTATAATATTCTGATACAGAATATAAAAAAAATTATGTGGCCAAATTTATTTAACGAGAGATGCTTCACCTAATTTGTGTGTAATAAATATTTTTATCGACCGTATTGTGCATATTGATGGCAACAAATTTTGCACATAGAGTTTTCGGTGGGAATGCACATAGTAGGGAAGTGTAAATAAACTATTTTTAGCAACCTGTCGGCCTATCGGTCTGTCGGTTTGTGTCATGGCACAGAACTTTTGGGATATATCAGGCCTCGGGAACTGCACTTTTTAGCGGGCCTGTTTTACATTTTTGACCATTTTGAAGAAAATATTCAACCGATTTACTTGAAATTTCATATATAAGCTATGCTCGACCGACAGCGAAAGTTCTTACCTTTTGGAAGAAATCAGGCATCAGCAACTGGACGTTTGCTACGGGCCAAATATACATTTTTGCGTATATAAAGAGAAATAATTAACCGATTTTATTGAAATTTAATATTTAAATTCTTCGTATTGAAACAATGAACATATAAAGTTTTTGTTATGAAACAATGAACATATAAGGTTGAACATATAAAGATCAGGGCTCGAGAACTGAACTGCGGGCCGAATTTACATTTTTCACCATATATACGAAACGAATTGATCGAATTTCTTCAAATTTGATATTTTAGTTCTGGTTGTTACCGAAACTAATAGGCGAGCATTTCGGAGAATTCGGGTAGCACAAAGAGAAACTCTAGTAAGAGCCAAATTTACATATTTGTAGCTATGTTAACTACAATCTTACTAATGTCCTAAAAATTGGAAAGAAGTATTTAACAGACATTTTTATAATATTCTGTAACAATTTCACTTAACTAAACAATACACATTGCGGTCGATTATATGCTGACCACATCAGATTTTTTATTATTATTTTCCCATTTATTTAAATTACCAAAATTGCTAAAATTCTAATTTGCCAAAACTTAATATTAACGCACTAACAAACATTATAGTTAGTTAATGTAAATATTTTCCCATACATAACTTTCTCACAATATTTTAGTAGGAGTGAAATTATATATATTTTGTTTGTTAATTTTACTTTAAGTAAATTTGAAACCTATATGATATGATACGTAAGTTAACAATTAGAAAACTAGGATTTTATAAATGCCTAAAATTGCTTACTAGTCTACTTCTTTCGGAAATAATTAATTTTAAGTAGCATAATTTTTGTATAAATGAGTCAGATTTTTAATAAATAAATTAATTAACTTCAAACCAAGCAACAAGAAGTTTTTTCAATTAAACTATCTAACATGGGGGCTCAACCAGTCTAAACTAGTCATGGGCAATGCCGTTCATTTCATTCGTTCGTTCGTTCTGAACGATCTACTTTTTTTCACTGACCGATTATAAAATCTCCTTCAATCGTTCATCTTGATCACTTCTCTTCTGTATTATATAATTGCATGTTTTTTGGTTATAGATATATAACTATTCGTATTTATGGTAAGTTTTAAAGAAAAGAATATGTAATAGGTTTTGTAAATTAGTAATATGTTTTGAACCATAAAATGTCTCTACTTATATAAAACAAAAAGTTCAAAACATAGGGAAAAATTTAAAACCTTACTTGAAAACTTTTACTTAAAAAACTGTTAAATTATAATACAGTTAAATTATAAATAATTTCTTCAATTTGCAGAAATAAAAATTTTAAAATATTTCAGTTTCAATTTATTATTTCTTATAAGAAATTTATAGAAATAAATAATTATAATTATCTTTATTTCTAATCATCTAAAAAAAAAATAAATCCTATCCTAATTATACCCGTACGAACGTATGTTCGAAGGGTATACTAAATTTGCCTTACCGTTTGTAACGCTAAGAAATAACGGTCTTAGATATAAAGTGTATGTTTTTGATCAACGTCCAATTCTGAGTTGATTTAGCTTTGTCTGGTACCTGCCATACAACTTTAAAAGTTATTTGGCTATATCCATTAATGCTATGGTTATGAAATTTCACCTAAACGAATATATTAGTAGAGCCAATGTGCCGCATAAAAGTCGTTGAAATTACTTGGCTCCTTCTGGTACCTGCCATACAACTTTAAAAGTTATTTGGCTATATCCATTAAAGCTATGGTTATGAAATTTCACACAAACGAATATATTAGTAGGGCCAATGCGCCCCATAAAAGTCGTTGAAATTACTTGGCTCCTTCTGGTACCTGCCATACAACTTTAAAAGTTATTTGGCTATATCTCAGAAACTATATAAGCTATGGTATTGAAATTTCACACAAACAAATATATTAGCAGGGCCAATATGTTTGACAAAAGTCGTTGAAATTACTTGGCTCCTTCCGGTACCTGCCATACAACTTCAAAAGTTATTTGGCTATATCTCAGAAACTATAAATGCTATGGTATTGAAATTAAACACAAGCGAATATATTAGTAGGGTCAATGTGTTTGATAAAATTCATTAAAATTTCTTAGCTCTTTCTGGTAGCTGACATACAACTTAAATAGTAGTTTGGCACCTACAGTATTTTAAAAAAACACACAGTACTGAAATTTTGCATAAATTAATATGGTAATACGCCAACTTAAAGTCATAGTCTGTCCCATAGTCAGTTATGGCATCTTTATTTGCACATAGGATAACAAATTCGTACGGGTATCACAGAGTTGACAAGGTCAACTGTGTTTTTTTTCTCGTTTTTTAGCACTTTTCCAAAAATTTTTTGAAAAAAAGTGCTTATTAGTTTCACTCTGTCCGTCCGTCCGTCCGTCTGTCCGTGTGTCTGTTTACAAAACTTCTACATTCTTAAAGATAGAAAGCTGAAATTTAATACGTACATAGATCTTTACTAGAAACTTATTTTCGTAGAATAAAATTTTTACCTATCTCCCCCCCTCTAGAAGTTATACCCCCCCAAAGCACTAAAAATGGACTATTTTAACTATTTGTTGCAATGAAACCATAAGCATTTTTGAAATTTTGCAAACGCAGAAAGGCAGTGGCTTGCTTCCCCTACCGTGGCATACTATAGTTAAACTTTAGAAAAACAAAATGGCCGTTAAAATTTACCGTTATCTACAGTCCTTTTTTTCCAAATTTTTGATGTCGTTTTTCTTCTAGACCCCAGCCTGTAGAAGATTGAAATTTTCGGAGCTTTTAGACATTAATAAGTAATTGATTTCGTTAGAAGAAAATTTTTTTCCATCTCCACCCCCTCTCAAGTTATGGCCTCTTGAAATTTGTAAAATTTGCATTTTTAATACCTTCTATTTCTGAAACCGCAAGCTTTTTCAAATTTCTATAAACGCAAAAAGTTAACGGTAAATTCCATGACATTAAAAAATATAATTGTTTTTCTTAACTCACACAATTAACCCTTAAAATCGAGCATTATGTTAACCCCTGTTTATATTAATTTTTGCTTTATTTCAAAGACTGCATAAATGGTTCATCCTAAATATATGCAATCCTAGAAATAGTTTCGTTTATAAATGAAAATAATTTTAATAGTGTGGTGGACATACATAGACTGTTTTTAAAAGCAGTATTTTCACTTGTTGAAGGGAAAAGTGCTACAATACAAACCATTGGTTTGACCCAACTTTATTAAAGATAGAAAGCTGAAATTTAATACGTACATAGATCTTTACTAGAAACTTATTTTTGTAGAACAAAATTTTTACCTATCTCCCCCCCTCTAGAAGTTATACCCCCCCAAAGCACTAAAAATGGCCTATTTTAACTATTTGTTGCAATGAAACCATAAGCATTTTTGAAATTTTGCAAACGCAGAAAGGCTGTGCTTGCTTCCCCTACCACGGTATACTATAGTTAATTTTTAGAAAAACAAAATGGCCATTCAAATTTACCGTTATCTACAGTCCTTTTTTACCAAATTTTTGATGTCGTTTTTCTTCTGGACCCCAGCCTGTAGAAGAGTAATAGTTACTATTTCTTTCTAAATTAATGATAAAGGGTTGAAAATTTTAGTAAATAAACTTCTTATAATAGAAATGCTTTTATTAAAAGTAATGTCCTTTAAATCTAACATATGTACTAATACATATATACTAATATACATGTTATTTTACTCTCTATCCACAAAAAACCTTAACATCACAAAATTATCAAGGTCTGGACTTATCTTTGTTTCTATCTCGCTTGTACTCCCCAAAAACTCGTATGTTGAAAATAAAAAAACACTGAAGCCAAAAACGACTGATAAGTCTGGTAAGTCTTATTCTGGCTCTAAACGTTGTCAAATTGAAATTGACATTAAATGTCAAATGTTGTTTTTTCTCTTGCAAAAGTACGCCGCTGTGGTATAAAAATAAAGCAAAGAAAGTTTTGATATTTTAGTTTTAAAATTAGTGCATATGAAAAATTATAAAATATTTAATGATAAGTCTTAAAAAAAGAATATTATTTTATAAAAACTTGTAAAAAGAAATATAACATTTGGCAAAACAGAACAAAATTTTTTTATTAAAAGAGAAAGGTACGAGTACGTAGTTTTAAATTGTTATTCCCATTTAAAAAAACAAATGGATCTTTTCCACCATATGCATGGGTATATTATTTATTTTAATAAATAAGAGAAATATTTGTTCAATAGTGTCTTAGTTAATTCATAACTCGTAAATTTATTTAGTTTTTAATTTTGCGAATAAAACATTTGTTTTCGTTTTGTTTTAAACTAAAATTAGTTCGAATGACATTCACGGTTATTGAATTCTACGAATTTCATACTAAGTTACTCACGTAGATTTTGAGTAACTATTACTCTTACTCGTAGAGATTATGAATCTGCAATGGCAACATTACTTCTCGGAGTGTGAATATTGATATTTTAATACAGCTTACAAGTGCCAATATTTAAATTCTTCAAATTTTATAGTAGACATTTAAAAAATTAATAGTCATTTCAAAAAACAATACACAATCTTAAAGAAAATTTTGATGCGATTTCCTCTTTTACATAAAAAAATTCAACAAATAAACACAAACTAAAAAAAATTAACTAACTACTCTTGAATATTGGCTTTCTACGTTTGAAAATTACACTAGTAGAATTTCGACATCTATTTTCATTACGAATGTGATTACGAGTTCATTACGAATGTGATTGTGACTCTATTACAAATTTCGGAATACAATTCTACCAGTAAGGAATTTACAATATGAAATTTGTACCTTCTCCGAATTTCAGTGCTAGGAGTGAGATTTACAATAAGGCTGATTATTTTACCAGGAGCCGATTTTCTTTTTTAAGGAAAATTAGTATGTGTTTAATAAAATGTACCACACATACGCTATTTTAAATGAACTTTTGTTTTATATAATTACAGTTCTCCTTGAAATGAAAAGAAAGTGAATTGCAGAATAAAATGTAGAGAAAGTGGAGTGAAAAAGTTTTCATTTCAAATATTTTATCAAACAGAACTACTTATATGGTTATAATATTCTGATACAGAATATAAAAAAAATTATGTGGCCAAATTTATTTAACGAGAGATGCTTCACCTAATTTGTGTGTAATAAATATTTTTATCGACCGTATTGTGCATATTGATGGCAACAAATTTTGCACATAGAGTTTTCGGTGGGAATGCACATAGTAGGGAAGTGTAAATAAACTATTTTTAGCAACCTGTCGGCCTATCGGTCTGTCGGTTTGTGTCATGGCACAGAACTTTTGGGATATATCAGGCCTCGGGAACTGCACTTTTTAGCGGGCCTGTTTTACATTTTTGACCATTTTGAAGAAAATATTCAACCGATTTACTTGAAATTTCATATATAAGCTATGCTCGACCGTCAGCGAAAGTTCTTACCTTTTGGAAGAAATCAGGCATCAGCAACTGGACGTTTGCTACGGGCCAAATATACATTTTTGCGTATATAAAGAGAAATAATTAACCGATTTTATTGAAATTTAATATTTAAATTCTTCGTATTGAAACAATGAACATATAAAGTTTTTGTTATGAAACAATGAACATATAAGGTTGAACATATAAAGATCAGGGCTCGAGAACTGAACTGCGGGCCGAATTTACATTTTTCACCATATATACGAAACGAATTGATCGAATTTCTTCAAATTTGATATTTTAGTTCTGGTTGTTACCGAAACTAATAGGCGAGCATTTCGGAGAATTCGGGTAGCACAAAGAGAAACTCTAGTAAGAGCCAAATTTACATATTTCTAGCTATGTTAACTACAATCTTACTAATGTCCTAAAAATTGGAAAGAAGTATTTAACAGACATTTTTATAATATTCTGTAACAATTTCACTTAACTAAACAATACTCATTGCGGTCGATTATATGCTGACCACATCAGATTTTTTATTATTATTTTCCCATTTATTTAAATTACCAAAATTGCTAAAATTCTAATTTGGCAAAACTTAATATTAACGCACTAACAAACATTATAGTTAGTTAATGTAAATATTTTCCCATACATAACTTTCTCACAATATTTTAGTAGGAGTGAAATTATATATATTTTGTTTGTTAATTTTACTTTAAGTAAATTTGAAACCTATATGATATGATACGTAAGTTAACAATTAGAAAACTAGGATTTTATAAATGCCTAAAATTGCTTACTAGTCTACTTCTTTCGGAAATAATTAATTTTAAGTAGCATAATTTTTGTATAAATGAGTCAGATTTTTAATAAATAAATTAATTAACTTCAAACCAAGCAACAAGAAGTTTTTTCAATTAAACTATCTAACATGGGGGCTCAACCAGTCTAAACTAGTCATGGGCAATGCCGTTCATTTCATTCGTTCGTTCGTTCTGAACGATCTACTTTTTTTCACTGACCGATTATAAAATCTCCTTCAATCGTTCATCTTGATCACTTCTCTTCTGTATTATATAATTGCATGTTTTTTGGTTATAGATATATAACTATTCGTATTTATGGTAAGTTTTAAAGAAAAGAATATGTAATAGGTTTTGTAAATTAGTAATATGTTTTGAACCATAAAATGTCTCTACTTATATAAAACAAAAAGTTCAAAACATAGGGAAAAATTTAAAACCTTACTTGAAAACTTTTACTTAAAAAACTGTTAAATTATAATACAGTTAAATTATAAATAATTTCTTCAATTTGCAGAAATAAAAATTTTAAAATATTTCAGTTTCAATTTATTATTTCTTATAAGAAATTTATAGAAATAAATAATTATAATTATCTTTATTTCTAATCATCTAAAAAAAAAATAAATCCTATCCTAATTATACCCGTACGAACGTATGTTCGAAGGGTATACTAAATTTGCCTTACCGTTTGTAACGCTAAGAAATAACGGTCTTAGATATAAAGTGTATGTTTTTGATCAACGTCCAATTCTGAGTTGATTTAGCTTTGTCTGGTACCTGCCATACAACTTTAAAAGTTATTTGGCTATATCCATTAATGCTATGGTTATGAAATTTCACCTAAACGAATATATTAGTAGAGCCAATGTGCCGCATAAAAGTCGTTGAAATTACTTGGCTCCTTCTGGTACCTGCCATACAACTTTAAAAGTTATTTGGCTATATCCATTAAAGCTATGGTTATGAAATTTCACACAAACGAATATATTAGTAGGGCCAATGCGCCCCATAAAAGTCGTTGAAATTACTTGGCTCCTTCTGGTACCTGCCATACAACTTTAAAAGTTATTTGGCTATATCTCAGAAACTATATAAGCTATGGTATTGAAATTTCACACAAACAAATATATTAGCAGGGCCAATATGTTTGACAAAAGTCGTTGAAATTACTTGGCTCCTTCCGGTACCTGCCATACAACTTCAAAAGTTATTTGGCTATATCTCAGAAACTATAAATGCTATGGTATTGAAATTAAACACAAGCGAATATATTAGTAGGGTCAATGTGTTTGATAAAATTCATTAAAATTTCTTAGCTCTTTCTGGTAGCTGACATACAACTTAAATAGTAGTTTGGCACCTACAGTATTTTAAAAAACACACAGTGCTGAAATTTCGCATAAATTAATATGGTAATACGCCAACTTAAAGTCATAGTCTGTCCCATAGTCAGTTATGGCATCTTTATTTGCACATAGGATAACAAATTCGTACGGGTATCACAGAGTTGACAAGGTCAACTGTGTTTTTTTTCTCGTTTTTTAGCACTTTTCCAAAAATTTTTTGAAAAAAAGTGCTTATTAGTTTCACTCTGTCCGTCCGTCCGTCCGTCTGTCCGTGTGTCTGTTTACAAAACTTCTACATTCTTAAAGATAGAAAGCTGAAATTTAATACGTACATAGATCTTTACTAGAAACTTATTTTCGTAGAATAAAATTTTTACCTATCTCCCCCCCTCTAGAAGTTATACCCCCCCCAAAGCACTAAAAATGGACTATTTTAACTATTTGTTGCAATGAAACCATAAGCATTTTTGAAATTTTGCAAACGCAGAAAGGCAGTGGCTTGCTTCCCCTACCGCGGCATACTATAGTTAAACTTTAGAAAAACAAAATGGCCGTTAAAATTTACCGTTATCTACAGTCCTTTTTTTCCAAATTTTTGATGTCGTTTTTCTTCTAGACCCCAGCCTGTAGAAGATTGAAATTTTCGGAGCTTTTAGACATTAATAAGTAATTGATTTCGTTAGAAGAAAATTTTTTTCCATCTCCACCCCCTCTCAAGTTATGGCCTCTTGAAATTTGTAAAATTTGCATTTTTAATACCTTCTATTTCTGAAACCGCAAGCTTTTTCAAATTTCTATAAACGCAAAAAGTTAACGGTAAATTCCATGACATTAAAAAATATAATTGTTTTTCTTAACTCACACAATTAACCCTTAAAATCGAGCATTATGTTAACCCCTGTTTATATTAATTTTTGCTTTATTTCAAAGACTGCATAAATGGTTCATCCTAAATATATGCAATCCTAGAAATAGTTTCGTTTATAAATGAAAATAATTTTAATAGTGTGGTGGACATACATAGACTGTTTTTAAAAGCAGTATTTTCACTTGTTGAAGGGAAAAGTGCTACAATACAAACCATTGGTTTGACCCAACTTTATTAAAGATAGAAAGCTGAAATTTAATACGTACATAGATCTTTACTAGAAACTTATTTTTGTAGAACAAAATTTTTACCTATCTCCCCCCCTCTAGAAGTTATACCCCCCCAAAGCACTAAAAATGGCCTATTTTAACTATTTGTTGCAATGAAACCATAAGCATTTTTGAAATTTTGCAAACGCAGAAAGGCTGTGCTTGCTTCCCCTACCACGGTATACTATAGTTAATTTTTAGAAAAACAAAATGGCCATTCAAATTTACCGTTATCTACAGTCCTTTTTTACCAAATTTTTGATGTCGTTTTTCTTCTAGACCCCAGCCTGTAGAAGAGTAATAGTTACTATTTCTTTCTAAATTAATGATAAAGGGTTGAAAATTTTAGTAAATAAACTTCTTATAATAGAAATGCTTTTATTAAAAGTAATGTCCTTTAAATCTAACATATGTACTAATACATATATACTAATATACATGTTATTTTACTCTCTATCCACAAAAAACCTTAACATCACAAAATTATCAAGGTCTGGACTTATCTTTGTTTCTATCTCGCTTGTACTCCCCAAAAAATCGTATGTTGAAAATAAAAAAACACTGAAGCCAAAAACGACTGATAAGTCTGGTAAGTCTTATTCTGGCTCTAAACGTTGTCAAATTGAAATTGACATTAAATGTCAAATGTTGTTTTTTCTCTTGCAAAAGTACGCCGCTGTGGTATAAAAATAAAGCAAAGAAAGTTTTGATATTTTAGTTTTAAAATTAGTGCATATGAAAAATTATAAAATATTTAATGATAAGTCTTAAAAAAAGAATATTATTTTATAAAAACTTGTAAAAAGAAATATAACATTTGGCAAAACAGAACAAAATTTTTTTATTAAAAGAGAAAGGTACGAGTACGTAGTTTTAAATTGTTATTCCCATTTAAAAAAACAAATGGATCTTTTCCACCATATGCATGGGTATATTATTTATTTTAATAAATAAGAGAAATATTTGTTCAATAGTGTCTTAGTTAATTCATAACTCGTAAATTTATTTAGTTTTTAATTTTGCGAATAAAACATTTGTTTTCGTTTTGTTTTAAACTAAAATTAGTTCGAATGACATTCACGGTTATTGAATTCTACGAATTTCATACTAAGTTACTCACGTAGATTTTGAGTAACTATTACTCTTACTCGTAGAGATTATGAATCTGCAATGGCAACATTACTTCTCGGAGTGTGAATATTGATATTTTAATACAGCTTACAAGTGCCAATATTTAAATTCTTCAAATTTTATAGTAGACATTTAAAAAATTAATAGTCATTTCAAAAAACAATACACAATCTTAAAGAAAATTTTGATGCGATTTCCTCTTTTACATAAAAAAAATTCAACAAATAAACACAAACTAAAAAAAATTAACTAACTACTCTTGAATATTGGCTTTCTACGTTTGAAAATTACACTAGTAGAATTTCGACATCTATTTTCATTACGAATGTGATTACGAGTTCATTACGAATGTGATTGTGACTCTATTACAAATTTCGGAATACAAT
The DNA here is from genome assembly GCF_029603195.1 of Condylostylus longicornis. Classification (NCBI taxonomy): domain Eukaryota; kingdom Metazoa; phylum Arthropoda; class Insecta; order Diptera; family Dolichopodidae; genus Condylostylus; species Condylostylus longicornis. Next base: position 764,634 of record NW_026578147.1, on the reverse strand, counting down.
TCTACCAGTAAGGAATTTACAATATGAAATTTGTACCTTCTCCGAATTTCAGTGCTAGGAGTGAGATTTACAATAAGGCTGATTATTTTACCAGGAGCCGATTTTCTTTTTTAAGGAAAATTAGTATGTGTTTAATAAAATGTACCACACATACGCTATTTTAAATGAACTTTTGTTTTATATAATTACAGTTCTCCTTGAAATGAAAAGAAAGTGAATTGCAGAATGAAATGTAGAGAAAGTGGAGTGAAAAAGTTTTCATTTCAAATATTTTATCAAACAGAACTACTTATATGGTTATAATATTCTGATACAGAATATAAAAAAAATTATGTGGCCAAATTTATTTAACGAGAGATGCTTCACCTAATTTGTGTGTAATAAATATTTTTATCGACCGTATTGTGTATATTGATGGCAACAAATTTTGCACATAGAGTTTTCGGTGGGAATGCACATAGTAGGGAAGTGTAAATAAACTATTTTTAGCAACCTGTCGGCCTATCGGTCTGTCGGTTTGTGTCATGGCACAGAACTTTTGGGATATATCAGGCCTCGGGAACTGCACTTTTTAGCGGGCCTGTTTTACATTTTTGACCATTTTGAAGAAAATATTCAACCGATTTACTTGAAATTTCATATATAAGCTTTGCTCGACCATCAGCGAAAGTTCTTACCTTTTGGAAGAAATCAGGCATCAGCAACTGGACGTTTGCTACGGGCCAAATATACATTTTTGCGTATATAAAGAGAAATAATTAACCGATTTTATTGAAATTTAATATTTAAATTCTTCGTATTGAAACAATGAACATATAAAGTTTTTGTTATGAAACAATGAACATATAAGGTTGAACATATAAAGATCAGGGCTCGAGAACTGAACTGCGGGCCGAATTTACATTTTTCACCATATATACGAAACGAATCGATCGAATTTCTTCAAATTTGATATTTTAGTTCTGGTTGTTACCGAAACTAATAGGCGAGCATTTCGGAGAATTCGGGTAGCACAAAGAGAAACTCTAGTAAGAGCCAAATTTACATATTTCTAGCTATGTTAACTACAATCTTACTAATGTCCTAAAAATTGGAAAGAAGTATTTAACAGACATTTTTATAATATTCTGTAACATTTTCACTTAACTAAACAATACACATTGCGGTCGATTATATGCTGACCACATCAGATTTTTTATTATTATTTTCCCATTTATTTAAATTACCAAAATTGCTAAAATTCTAATTTGCCAAAACTTAATATTAACGCACTAACAAACATTATAGTTAGTTAATGTAAATATTTTCCCATACATAACTTTCTCACAATATTTTAGTAGGAGTGAAATTATATATATTTTGTTTGTTAATTTTACTTTAAGTAAATTTGAAACCTATATGATATGATACGTAAGTTAACAATTAGAAAACTAGGATTTTATAAATGCCTAAAATTGCTTACTAGTCTACTTCTTTCGGAAATAATTAATTTTAAGTAGCATAATTTTTGTATAAATGAGTCAGATTTTTAATAAATAAATTAATTAACTTCAAACCAAGCAACAAGAAGTTTTTTCAATTAAACTATCTAACATGGGGGCTCAACCAGTCTAAACTAGTCATGGGCAATGCCGTTCATTTCATTCGTTCGTTCGTTCTGAACGATCTACTTTTTTTCACTGACCGATTATAAAATCTCCTTCAATCGTTCATCTTGATCACTTCTCTTCTGTATTATATAATTGCATGTTTTTTGGTTATAGATATATAACTATTCGTATTTATGGTAAGTTTTAAAGAAAAGAATATGTAATAGGTTTTGTAAATTAGTAATATGTTTTGAACCATAAAATGTCTCTACTTATATAAAACAAAAAGTTTAAAACATAGGGAAAAATTTAAAACCTTACTTGAAAACTTTTACTTAAAAAACTGTTAAATTATAATACAGTTAAATTATAAATAATTTCTTCAATTTGCAGAAATAAAAATTTTAAAATATTTCAGTTTCAATTTATTATTTCTTATAAGAAATTTATAGAAATAAATAATTATAATTATCTTTATTTCTAATCATCTAAAAAAAAAATAAATCCTATCCTAATTATACCCGTACGAACGTATGTTCGAAGGGTATACTAAATTTGCCTTACCGTTTGTAACGCTAAGAAATAACGGTCTTAGATATAAAGTGTATGTTTTTGATCAACGTCCAATTCTGAGTTGATTTAGCTTTGTCTGGTACCTGCCATACAACTTTAAAAGTTATTTGGCTATATCCATTAATGCTATGGTTATGAAATTTCACCTAAACGAATATATTAGTAGGGCCAATGTGCCGCATAAAAGTCGTTGAAATTACTTGGCTCCTTCTGGTTCCTGCCATACAACTTTAAAAGTTATTTGGCTATATCCATTAAAGCTATGGTTATGAAATTTCACACAAACGAATATATTAGTAGGGCCAATGCGCCCCATAAAAGTCGTTGAAATTACTTGGCTCCTTCTGGTACCTGCCATACAACTTTAAAAGTTATTTGGCTATATCTCAGAAACTATATAAGCTATGGTATTGAAATTTCACACAAACAAATATATTAGCAGGGCCAATATGTTTGACAAAAGTCGTTGAAATTACTTGGCTCCTTCTGGTACCTGCCATACAACTTCAAAAGTTATTTGGCTATATCTCAGAAACTATAAATGCTATGGTATTGAAATTAAACACAAGCGAATATATTAGTAGGGTCAATGTGTTTGATAAAATTCGTTAAAATTTCTTAGCTCTTTCTGGTAGCTGACATACAACTTAAATAGTAGTTTGGCACCTACAGTATTTTAAAAAACACACAGTACTGAAATTTTGCATAAATTAATATGGTAATACGCCAACTTAAAGTCATAGTCTGTCCCATAGTCAGTTATGGCATCTTTATTTGCACATAGGATAACAAATTCGTACGGGTATCACAGAGTTGACAAAGTCAACTCTGTTTTTTTTCTCGTTTTTTAGCACTTTTCCAAAAATTTTTTGAAAAAAAGTGCTTATTAGTTTCACTCTGTCCGTCCGTCCGTCCGTCTGTCCGTGTGTCTGTTTACAAAACTTCTACATTCTTAAAGATAGAAAGCTGAAATTTAATACGTACATAGATCTTTACTAGAAACTTATTTTCGTAGAATAAAATTTTTACCTATCTCCCCCCCTCTAGAAGTTATACCACCCCAAAGCACTAAAAATGGACTATTTTAACTATTTGTTGCAATGAAACCATAAGCATTTTTAAATTTTGCAAACGCAGAAAGGCAGTGGCTTGCTTCCCCTACCGCGGCATACTATAGTTAAACTTTAGAAAAACAAAATGGCCGTTAAAATTTACCGTTATCTACAGTCCTTTTTTTCCAAATTTTTGATGTCGTTTTTCTTCTAGACCCCAGCCTGTAGAAGATTGAAATTTTCGGAGCTTTTAGACATTAATAAGTAATTGATTTCGTTAGAAGAAAATTTTTTTCCATCTCCACCCCCTCTCAAGTTATGGCCTCTTGAAATTTGTAAAATTTGCATTTTTAATACCTTCTATTTCTGAAACCGCAAGCTTTTTCAAATTTCTATAAACGCAAAAAGTTAACGGTAAATTCCATGACATTAAAAAATATAATTGTTTTTCTTAACTCACACAATTAACCCTTAAAATCGAGCATTATGTTAACCCCTGTTTATATTAATTTTTGCTTTATTTCAAAGACTGCATAAATGGTTCATCCTAAATATATGCAATCCTAGAAATAGTTTCGTTTATAAATGAAAATAATTTTAATAGTGTGGTGGACATACATAGACTGTTTTTAAAAGCAGTATTTTCACTTGTTGAAGGGAAAAGTGCTACAATACAAACCATTGGTTTGACCCAACTTTATTAAAGATAGAAAGCTGAAATTTAATACGTACATAGATCTTTACTAGAAACTTATTTTTGTAGAACAAAATTTTTACCTATCTCCCCCCCTCTAGAAGTTATACCCCCCCAAAGCATTAAAAATGGCCTATTTTAACTATTTGTTGCAATGAAACCATAAGCATTTTTGAAATTTTGCAAACGCAGAAAGGCTGTGCTTGCTTCCCCTACCACGGTATACTATAGTTAATTTTTAGAAAAACAAAATGGCCATTCAAATTTACCGTTATCTACAGTCCTTTTTTACCAAATTTTTGATGTCGTTTTTCTTCTAGACCCCAGCCTGTAGAAGCTTGAAATTTTAAGGGCTTTTAGACATTAACAAATAGTTAATTTCGTTAGAAGAAAATTTTTTTCCATCTCCACCCCCTCTCAAGTTATGGCCTCTTGAAATTTGTAAAATTTGCATTTTCGACACCTTATATTTCTGACACCGCAAGCTTTTTCAAATTTCTATAAACGCAAAAAGTTAACGGTAAATTCCATGATATTAAAAAATATAATTATTTTTCTTAACTCACACAAGTAACCCTTAAAATCGAGCATTATGTTAACCCCTGCTTATATTAATTTTTGCTTTATTTCAAAGACTGCATAAATCGTTCATCCTAAATATATGCAATCCTAGAAATAGTTTTGTATATGAATGAAAAAAATTTTAATAGTGTGATAGGTATACATACTCGTAGACTGTATTTAAAAGCAGAATTTTCACTTGTTGAAGGGAAAAGTGCTACAATACAAACCATTGGTTTGACCCAACTTTATTTATTTAAACTTTTGTTTAATTTACTTTAACCTTTTATTTTAATCCTTAATGATTTAAAATGCTATTTTATAATGATTAATTTTTTTTTAGTTTTTTCTTTTATTTAATTATAATTATATCATCATTAATATCCTTTTTTAAATATTTTACGCATAAATATAAGACATATAGTAGCTCAGTTCAATGCTTCCTTTTTTTTATTTCACACAAGTAGCTAATTTAAATAAAATTTGAATTTGAATGAACTAGTCCAATCATTTAATTTTCTTAAATTTTAAAATTTGTAGATTTTTAATTTGCTCACTTTTATTTGTATTGCATTTATGTTAGGCAAAAGGCACGTCTGAAGTGAATCGGTCAATTTTATTTGCATTTGTATTGCATTCTATTTATATTTCATCAGTTCTCATTCGTAGAAAGAAAATTTCTATTGCATATAGCCATAGGTTAATTAGTATATTGTTCAATTTTACTTATATTGGACTTCATTAATACTTCATGTCTCGTTTTATACAATACTTCGATTTGTATTGTAAATTACATCGGTAACCCAACTAATTCGGTCACTTTTATTTGTATAAAATAAAATTTTTTTTCAGGTCTCGTCCGTTTCTATTTGTATTGGCTTTAGTATATGGTTCAATTTTGCTTGTATTGTATTTATATTGGATACTGATTAGGTCACTTTTGTGGTGATAGTATTTCATTTACTTTAATTTTTTTTTATTTTTACAATTAAGTCTTAAAAACTAACGAATAGCTAATAATTGTATGTACATTGATAAATTGAAACTATACAGTAGTGTAAGGCACACTAGTGTTGTATAATTTATATTGCAATTCTTAAACTATGTTCAATTACATTTTAACTTATCTAAGCTTTTATATTATAAGAATACTTAAATTAGTATAATTCAAATTTTAGCCTAGGGAAAAACAAACAATACAAAAGTCAACTAAGTATTTTTAAAACATAATACTACATTTGTTTCGGTTTCTATAAATATCACAATCTATGCGTCCACAGTTTGTAGCGTGAAACGTAATGCTTGGGTCATATTTAGCGGATCCTTTGAGGTTAAACATGCATAATTTTAAAATAAAATTATGCATTATGGTTGGGAAATATAGAGTTGATATAAATTAAAAAAAGTAGAGGTTCCAATACTGAACCTTGTGGAATACCAATATTAATAGTTTTTGAATCACTTAACGTACTGTTTAATTTAATTTTCAGCTTTCTATTACTTAAATAAGAAATTAGAAAATCTAACATAAAACCTTTAAAACCTATTATTTTTAATTTTTCTATAAGTATTTCGTAATCGATCATATCAAAGGCTTTGGTTATATCTATAAAAAGCGCCGAAGTACATTTACTTGCATTTATACTTGAATATAACTCAGTACATAGTTTCAAAATTGCGTCCTCAGTATTTTTACCAGATAAAAAACCATATTGATTTTCGCTAAAAAAAATTTATCCTTTTTTAAAAATTCAGCGTTTTAATTTTAATTAATTTTTCAAATAATTTTGCCAAAGACGGCAGAAGTGATATCGGTCTATAATTACTTAGCAACAATTTTGAGCCTTTTTTATGCAAGGGAATTACTTCAGCACATTTTAAAGAATCAGGAAAACAACCACTGAAAATTGATAAATTAAAAATATAACTCAAGACCTCAGATATTTCTGGAGCATTTTTTTTAAGTAGGAAATTGTTTATGTGATCACTAGTACACGACTTTTTATTATTTAAATCTAAGATACTAGATACTACTGCACCAGGTGTGATTTCGCGAAATCCATAAGAATTACGTAAATATATATCAGAACGAACATTATAAGAGTTCAACGAACAGTTACAATTTGGTAAATTATGTTTATTTAAGTTTTTAGTCAGCAAAATAGTCGTTAAACATTTTTATAATTTCGCATTAATCATAAATGATGGTATTATTATATTCAGTTTCGTTAATAACTGTGCATGGATTCTTTTCGTTCAAAATATCTCTAATTAAAACCTATTCCTTTTTGCAATGGTCTTCCCGTTACTTATCCAAATATATTTAAAATTTTTTACTTTTTTAATATCTAGAGCGGCCTTATACAACTTTCTATTCTTTTGAGTCAAAAAATCGTTAATATAAATATTCTTACATTCAATATAAAAGAATTTCTTTCCTTCTTTCCGTTTCTCCGTGACCATTTTCTTAGAGAAACTGGAACGAAACTTGACCCTCAATATGTTTTTTTCTGATTTTCCGCCTTGCTTTGTGTTCCATATTGAGCAACTTTCGAATTTAGGATTTTTACTGTTTCACCAATTTTGTTTTCGCCTTCAAGGATCGGAACATTAACAATTTTTCTTCCGAAAAATCTACTTTTTTTTTTAAAGTACCATTTTCTTGCTCCAATTGGAGTATATTTTATACATAAGCCTCATGAATCTTCTCTATGTGTTTCATGGTAGCTTGCAAACCGTCGATCTTACTCCCCAAACTTGTGTTATCGTTGACCAAAGAGGTATTCGGCGAGTTTAAAATACCCAATGGTGATGCTGGACTTTTACTAGTAGCGAATTTTGGCAACATTTTATCCATCAATGATGCACGCGGATTTTTGCATATATTACATGTAAAAGGTGCTTTAGGCAATTCCACGTATGCGTTTTGAAAATTTTTTTTACACAAAATACATTGTACGTATTTTTGTTGCCTTTCAATTTTTTGCTGCACTTATTACAATTCATTTTTTTTTTCATATTTTTACATTCACGAAAATAAAAAAATAATAATCAAAAAAAAAAATTTTAAATTAATTTTTATTAAAGTTAATTATCGATATGTTAACCCCACAACCTATCGATTGAGAATGCTTTTATCATTTGCTTTTATCAATACTGCATATAAAAGGATGTCGTTCACTTTTGTGAGTATTGGATTTAGTATATCCTTCAATTTTACTTGTATTGTATTTATATTGGCAAACTGAGTCGGTCACTTTGTGTATGTAGTATTTAATTTATTTCACTCCTCGTTCGCTTTTATCAATATTCTATATTGGAGTATGTCATTCATTTGTATAAGTATTAGGGGGACAAAAGTTGGCATGGGCCCTAGTCAGTCTCACATTTTCCTAACATGTGGGGCTGAAAATGCTAGGAAATGCCCTCTGAAAACATCAGCTCTGCCAACAAATGCGACTCTCACCTCCTAGAAGGTAGGTAACATAGTTATCTGCCGGGTGTCTCCTGGGCAACTTACTTAGTAAGGCTGACGAGAGCGGGTGAAAGCGAGTACTCGGCGCTCAATCCGGGTTTCGTTGGTTAGGAAGCGCGCGGGCGGTAAATCCAGAAGCGTCTGACATAGAATAGGCGGCTCCCTGGTCTGCGTCTGATCCCTGAGGGACGGCAGTTTTTGAATCCTGGCAGTAGGTATAAAATGCAGAATTTAATCATTTGTGCAATGGACGAAACAAAAGGATTTAATACCCCAGGTAGTAATTCAACTACGTTGGAGAATCCACCCTCTTCGGAGGTCGGCTCTACGGATTCTGGGGAGAGCCATTTATTGCATTTGATTGATCCGTTCAGGAGGAACGCGAAAACTCGGCGTTCACCACCTACATCTGATGTGCGGATTTTAGAAAAGAATAGAAATATAGAAGGTGGACTACCGAACATTCAAGCTCCACAGACCAATAAGGGTATAAACATGAGTAAAGCTCAAGACAAAGAAAGTGATGATCAGAATGCTGACATACACAAAAGAATTAGCCAACTGGAACAGCTCTGTGTGGCTTTGAAAAGCGAGGTTCTTCAACTGAGGGCTGAAAATGAGAGGCTTAAGAAAGAGAAGCATACGCAAATTACAAGCAATAAGTCTAATTTGGGCAGTCATAAAGAAAAAGACTCTACACCACGAGCAAAGCGGGGAGGTCAGTCTTAGAAGCCTACTCAACAGATGAGGAGGAACTCACCAGAGAAACGGATTGGATCCTAAAACAAAAGAGGTCCAGTAAAAAAAGAAAAGCGGAATCGTCTCCGGAAGTGGTACAGGTGACAACCAACGCTGAGAAAGCGGATGTTCCTGATTCTAAAAGTCGAGGCAATGTCACGAAAAACTCTAGGCCGCCTCCAGTAGTCATAAGTAATGTGGTTGACTATAATAAAATAGAGTCAACATTAAAAAATAAGGACATCAATTATAAGGTTAAAATGATGAACAACAATCAATTTAAGCTTATTGTAAATTCCGAAATGGACTACAGGAATCTTACCAGAGCCATGAATGGATCTGGACTAGAATGGCATACCTATGAAAACAAGCAGGCCAGACCAATAAAAGTCATGGTAAGGGGTCTTCACCCTAGTTGTAAACCGGAAGATATAAAGGAAGACCTAAGCGCTAGGGGTTACAAGATCTTAGATGTAACCAATAAAATTAAGAAAATGAAAGAAAATGGGAAAAACATTATGGTGCCTCTACCGCTGTTTATGTTAACATTCTCAAATGAAGAGGAGATGAAAAAAATTTATAAAATCGATTACATAAACCGGATGAAGGTTAGAATAGAGGCACTTCGAAAGGACAGGACCATTCCGCAGTGTAAAAGGTGACAAAGGTATGGGCATACACAAAAATTTTGCCAGAGAGAACCGAATTGTGTTAAATGTGCAGGCAGGCACTTAACATCAGATTGCAGTAAGCCAAAGAGTACTGCAGCAAAGTTTTCCAATTGCTTGGAGGCCCACCCAGCAAACTATAGGGGATGCCTTGTAGCTAAGGAGCTGCAAAAACGTAGAAATTTGAACAACAACAACAACCTGAAAAATTTTGAACGGCCACCGAGGAAATTCACCTCGAGAATAGTCTCAAAAGATGTAACATACAGGGACGTTCTCCAAACGAAAACCGATGACGGTGGCCCGAGCAATAAAACAAGGGCCAGTGACGTGAATGTTTTGTACAAAATGCAAAATATGATGCAGAACATGCTAGATATGATGGACAAAATCTCTCAGAGATTGAGTATTTTAGAGAACGAAGGGAAAAAATCGAATACCAAAAGACCTGGTAAATGATAGCACGAGGTAATTTTAGAATAGCAACATGGAATTGCAATGGTATTGCAAATAAAAAAGACATGCTTGAAGTTTTTCTGCATACACAGAATATAGACGTGTGCCTCGTAACTGAAACACATATGACCTTAAGAAGCAGGATTCGGTTTCCACGTTCTAGAATTAGAACCACCCTGGAAATATAGCGAACAGCGGAACGTCGATAATAATAAAAGAAAATGTGGTGCATTGTGATCTGCACCAGATGCAAACCGAGGGAATGCAAATGACAGCGGTTCAGATCACTTCGACTAAGCAGAAATTTAGAGTGGTTGCATTATATTGTCACCCTAAATTTAAAATTACGGCAGAAATGTTTCAGTGCATTCTGACAGACCTGGACGACAGATTTATATTGGGGGGTGACTCTAACGCCAAGCGCACTGATTGGGGTTCAAGGCATACTTCAACTAGAGGAAGAGAACTTAAGACAGCAATTGGCGGCACGGGGTGCCTTTTTCACTCTACTGCGAAGCCAACGTATTGGCCAACCGATGTTAATAAGTGTCTAGATTTAATAGATTTCTTCATAACGAAACGGATTGCGAAAAATTTCATCGAGGTACATGATAACTACGATCTTGACTCCGATCATTCGGTGGTTATTCTTGTACTTAAGGAAAATATAGTTATGAAAAGAGCGAAACCTGCGCTGACAAATGGAACTACAGATTGGTCAAGATTCCGCTTAGAGATTGAACGACAAATAGATCTAAGGAAAAGAATAAGAACGACCCAGCACATAGATGAGGAGGCCGAAAACTTTACTAAAATTATTCAAAAGGCGGCTTGGAGTAGTTCCAAAATTAACGTTATTAGGAGGGGAGGCATAACTATCCCCCACATATACTAGCAAAAGTAAAACGAAGCAGGCGGGCGAGAAAAAGGTGGCAGCAAACGCGTGATCCTGCTGATAAAACCAGATATAATCATGAATCGCAGCAACTAAGACTCTGTATTAGAAAATACAAAGAGGATTCGGTTGCTGATTATGTTCAAAATTTGACGGCGTGTGAGAAAACCAATTACTCACTGTGGAGGGCAACAAAGAAAATGAAGCAACCTATCAAACATCTCGCTCCTATTAAAAACTAAAATGGAACGTGGGCAAAAACTGACAAGGACAAGGCAAATGCGTTTGCGGATCATTTGGCCGATATATTCTGCCCGCATGACAGCCGGAGCATGAAAATGAGGAATCTGCTTTTGTTGGGAATAGCGTGACTATTCCAATTGTCAGGGAAAGAGATGTTATAGAAGAAATTAGGGCTCTTAAATCTAGGAAGGCCCCCGGATTTGACCTAATAACGGCCGATATTTTGAAAGAATTACCCAAAATGGGTATAACGATGCTTGCGCGCCTAATAAATGCGTGTATAAGGTTCAATTACGTGCCTGAAATTTGGAAAGTTGCAGAGATAATCATGCTGCACAAACCTTGCAAACCTATATACAGGGCGACTTCTTATAGACCAATCTCTTTGTTGCCAATGATTTCAAAATTACTAGAGAAACTTTTATTGAGAAGACTCCAGCCTATAATTGAAAGTAAAAGGTTAATCCCGAATCACCAATTTGGCTTTCGCCGCAACCACTCAACCATAGATCAGATTCATAGAATAACTGACCTAATAGAGAATTCACTGGAAGAAAAGGCAGTATGTACTATCATATTTTTGGACGTAGCCCAGGCCTTCGATAAGGTTTGGCATTGTAGATTAATAAAAAAACTTAGGCGATTACTACCAAGGCAGTATGTTGACCTGCTCGAATCTTACCTGACTAATAGGGAATTTCGAGTTAAACAGGAAGAGGAGTACTCTTCGCTTAGGGATATCAAGTCGGGGGTACCACAGGGGAGTATATTGGGCCTGAAATTATACTTGCTATACACGTGTGATATTCCTGAATCGGAAGGAGTGACAACAGCTACATTTGCTGATGATACAGCAGTTATCGCAATTGGACGAAATGAAAATGATTCTACACAAAAATTGCAAAGGGCCAGTGATGAGATCTCAAAATGGACTAGAAAGTGGAATATAAAACTTAACGAGGTGAAATCAGTACATGTAAATTTCACTAATAGGAAAATTGACAATTCATTTTCGGTTCGAATAAATGGCGTCTTGATTCCGACCGCAAACACGGCGAAGTATTTGAGAATGACGTTGGACGCGAAGCCCAGATGGAAGAAGCACATAAAGAAAAAGAGATCTCAACTAGAGGAGGAATACAGAAAGTTCCAATGGCTTTTGGGGAGGCGTTCCAAATTGGCGATATACAACAAAGTTTTGATATACAATCAAATATTTAAGCCTGTCTGGGCTTACGGTATTCAGTTGTGGGGCTGCGCTGCGCAGACTCATATCCAATCTATACAAAGATTTCAAAATAGGGTATTACGGGACATTGTAAACGCCCCTTGGTATGTCCGTAATGCTGATATACACTTAGGATCTCACGATCCTAAGTGTCACAGACGAAATTAAAAAGCAAGCAGCCAATCATAAAAGCATAGGCGGCTCGATTGGTTGACAATCAAAACTTTGTTAGGAGACTTAAACGTACGAGACCTCTCGAGCTAGTTTAAAGTTTTTTATCTGGAACAATAAGTACTTAGTACACTATTGTGCCAGATCAAAGGCTTGTAAATAATCAAAAAGGTTAGAGCAAAATTAATGGTTAGTCGTTCCGACTAGTTTTATAGTTTATTTTGAGGAGGGTGTTTTTTAGTGGATTAAAGTTCCACACTACTGCTTTTCGTCTGGCAGTGTCTTTCGAGATTTTTCACCCGTCCTCTCGGTAAAAAAAAAAAAAAAACAAAAAAAAAAAAAAAATTGTATATGTACTAGTAGCCCCTAGTGTGTGTCGCACTTATTTCAAATATTTTTGAAAACAGTAAAACAAAATTAACACGTTGAACTTAATTTTTTTTTTTTTTTCTACTAGATGAAAAAATCTCGAAAGACGAAGAAGGACGGCTCTCTGCCTTTTTTCTCCTACAGTGGGGGAGCGTGACTCCTACCCTAAAAAATCACCTACATTTTGAACGGACAAAACTGGTCCTAAAGACCAACTATTACCTCCGCGTTAACTTGGTTTTTCCGTGCAGGAATTAAATACCTTTCATAAGGAAATTGGTATTTCATGTTTAATCGAATGGTCTTGTTCGTTTAAGTCTTTCTGTCATAACGTCATTGTCTAGCAGCCGAGCTGCTTTTATATTTACATGCTGTTCTAGACGATCCCTATGCTTTATAGCACAACTCTAAATTTCATCCACAACCAAAGGAATTCCTAAGTCCCTGTGGATACCACTGTTACGTATATACCATGGCGCATTTACCATGCCCCGTAGAACTTTATTCTGGAAGGTTTGAATTTTGTTAATGTGAGTCTTCTTGGCACAACCCCACAGCTGAATGCCATATCGCCATATTGGTTTAATGATTTGGTTATAAATTAAGATTTTATTATGAATTGCCAAATTGGACTTACGACCTAGGAGCCAATAATTTTCTCTTCTTGTGTTTCATCTTTATATGCTCTTTCCACCTTAGCTTGACATCTAAAGTCATTCCTAGGTATTTTGCTGAGTTATGGATCGCTACGTTCGTTCCATTTACGTTAATTTGTGGTGGATTCACTATTTTCCGATTGGTGAAGTTTATGTGAACCGATTTTGCTTCATTCAACTTCACCCTCCAATCTCTAGTCCACTGGCTTATTTTGTTAATTGCCTCCTGTAATTTTTTTGTCGAATCGTCAATGTTCGCTCCTACTGCCAATATTGCAGTATCGTCAGCAAAAGTGGCTATCGTAGCATTTTCTATTTGTGGCAAATCACTCGTGTAAAGCAAGTACAACGTTGGACCCAATATACTGCCTTTATTTCTCTTAGCGTGGAGTATTCAGCATCTTGTTTAATTCTAAATAATCTATCAGCTAAGTAAGATTTCAAAATTTCTACAAATGACGATAGTAACATTTTCCCTAACTCAAGTATAAGGCCCCTGTGCCACACCTTGTCGAATGCCTGTGCTACGCCTAGAAACATGGAAGAGCACATTTCCTTATTTTCCAAGCTTTTTTCTATAATATTAGTTATTCTATGGACCTGGTCTATTGTAGAATTGTTTCTTCTAAAACTAAATCGATGGTTCGGTATTAGGCCCCTATTTTCTATTATTGGCTTCAACCTCCTTAATAGCAGCTTTTCAAAAAGCTTAGACATCATTGGTAACTGTGAAATGGGCCTGTAAGACTTTGTTTCCCTCAAGGATTTCCCGGGTTTCGGCACCATAATTACCTCCGCGACTTTCCAAGCACAAGCAACATACCTTAAATCCATAGCTGCATTCATGATTTTCGTCAGATGTTCCAATGCCTCGTCTAGTAGCTCTCTCAGTACTTCCGCAATAATAAGATCAAAACCTGGCGATTTTTTCAACTTCAGGTATCTTATCACTTCCGCTGCCTCTAATTGAGTAAGTAGAGCTATGGTGTCTGCTTCATTTGCGATAGATTGCTCCTCGCCCAACTGCCATTTGCTTTCATCAATAGCGGAGCGTGCCTAATGGGTCTCTTTTTGCTCCTTGCCGCCTTGCATAAGGAATAATTCGTTTCCCTCGTAGCTGACAAGTTCTTTATATAATTTTCGTATATTGCCGATTTAAATTCTTGGATTTCTCCTTTAAGCACCTGGGAAAGTCTGCTTAAAACAGTTTTATCATCAGGGTGACGCGAACGTTGCCATCTACGTCTGGCCCTTCTCTTTTCATCTACTAAATCAGTTATTTCTCGAGGATAACTATTTGCTGTCGGTTTGTACTTTGACATTTTTGTATTGTTCCATGCAGCTCTTTGTATGATTTTAATAAATCCTTCTAACTCCACATCTAATTGCTCTCTTGATTGTATATTAATATTTACGTCAATATTGTTTATTATTTCGTATCTAAAGCTCACCCAATCCGTAGTGCTATTTGTTAAACTAGGCCTAAATAATGTTTTAGTTGTTTTTTCACTTAGTTTTAATATGACAGCGTAGTGATCCGAATTAAAATCATAGTTATCTTCAAGACTTAGAAAGTTTTCTGATATTTTTTTGGTTATAAAAAAGTCAATAACATCAGGAATCTTGTTAGTGCCTGTATGCCAATAAGTAGGATTGGCAGTGGAGTGATAGCTACAACCTAGCTCTTGAATAGCTTTTCTTAGCTCTCTTCCTCTTGTTAAGGGGATTCTAGAACCCCAATCTGTATGTTTGACATTATAGTCACCTCCTATTAGATATCTGTGTCCATGCTTGTACAGGAGATATTTAAAAGTATTTTTCTTAATGCTGCAATTGGGTGGACAGCATACAGCACCAACAGTAAAGTCCTGTTTAGTCGATTTAATTTTTATTGAAATAAGCTGAATTTCAGCCGTTTCTATCTTGAATTCTTCATTATGTTCTATACTTTTTTTTATTAGTATTGCACTACCTCCTCTTGGCTGATTGCCGGGATGTACCGCTTCATAGCAATCATAGCCTTTCATTTTAAGACTCCGACAGCAAACAAATATCTATATTCCTCGTTTTGAGAAAGACCTCCAATTCTTGTTTCTTACTAAGAACACCATTAGCATTCCAAGTTACTATACGTACCTCATTTACGTACATCTTTTCTTAACTTCTTTGGTGTCCCCGTATACATCTCAGTGTAGGCATTTTCTATTTTTAATAATCTTTTAGAGATTTCGTCAATTCTAATCAACATCCTATGCATCATTTGCATAATGTCTGCGTCAGTTCTTTTTGTTTGTGGGGTTTTGTTCTCAGGTTCCTTCATTTTCTTTTTTTGTGGGGGTTTGCTTTGAAACGCTGTGAATAAGATACTCCCTTTAACACCTTACTAGGTGCCGCCGTTCTGTCTATTTTTTGAGTTCTTTGTTCATTAAATTAAATTTGGTTTTGTTTGGTCTTATTCTTTTTCAATCTTCTTTTTTGCAATTCTTTTGCAACCAAACAGGCTCGATAGCTAGCAGGGTGTGCCTCATTGCAGTTCGCACATTTGGGCTGAAAATTATCCTTCTTGTTGCACTCCGCTGTCATATGATTACCAGCATATTTTACACATCTAGCCTCTCTTTGGCAAAACTTTCGTGTGTGTCCAAATCTCTGGCATCTCTTGCATTGAGGAATGGATTTGCTGCTTCTAAGAGCTTCAATTTTTACTCTCATGTGCTGTAAGTATTCTATTTTATAGATCTTGGTTATCTCTTACGAATGGTCAAAAGATAACATAACGAGCGGAAGCTTCCTTTTGATTTTATTTACAACATCTAGACATTTAAAGTCTTTGCTAATGAGCTCTTTTTTTATATCCTCTGGCTGACATGATGGATGGAAATTTTTAACCATAACTTTAACTGGCCTTCTCAGTTTATTCTCACACGTGTGCCACTCCAGTCTAGCCTTATTTATAGCTTTTGTTAGTAATCTGTATTCATTTTCATTTTCCACATTTATTTTTAATTGGTCATTATTCATCATATTGACTTTAACGTTTATTCTTTCTTCTTTTAATATTTTAACTATGTGGGAGTAGTTCTTAATGTTGCTCAATATAACCAGAGGAGGCTTGTGCTTTTTTGGATTTTCAGCCTTCATTTTAGGGCTGGTTTCATTATTCTTATTAACTGTCGTCTCTGTGTTTATTTCAGGAGACTTTTCCATTTTTCTCTTCTTCGCATTATTCTGTTTTAGGATCCAGTCAGTTTCTCTTGCCAGTTTTTCCTCGTCGGTTTCATATACGATAACTTCCGCATCTTTGTGTTTCTTTTCTGTTGAAGCAGATTTTATTTGATTTTTTAAATCTACATTCTCTGCCTGTAATTTGCAGATCTCGTTTTGTAGCACCTTACAAAGACTCTCCAACTCGGTTTTTCTCGAGTCCTGAGAATCCAATTTATTCTCCTGTATGAGATGCCTT
Source organism: Condylostylus longicornis (assembly GCF_029603195.1). Lineage (NCBI taxonomy): Eukaryota > Metazoa > Arthropoda > Insecta > Diptera > Dolichopodidae > Condylostylus > Condylostylus longicornis. The sequence goes on along the minus strand of NW_026578147.1, from coordinate 747,803 downwards.
TTCATATTACCCTCCTGGGTTTTTATTTTTTTGTCTTCCGTAAACTTATTAGACTTTTTCTCAGAGTTATCATCCTTAACTTTGTCCTTTTTCTCTGCAATCACCAATGGGGGTGATCGCATGACCCCCGATCTCCTTCTAAATGGGTTCATTAACGCCGATCTACTATGCAATAAGTGGTCTCCCCCAGAATCCATGAGACCAGCCTCCGAAGAGTGTGGATTTTCCAGCATGACTGGATTACCACCTGGGGTATTCAATCCTTGTGTTTTGTTCATTGCATTTGTTTGTTTTATTTCGGAGTTCTCTTCTCCTAGCCTTTGAGAATAATTCCCTCGTGCAAGGCAGCACATATAATTTCTGCCGTCCCTCAGGGATCAGTCGCAGACCAGAGAGCCGCTCATTGTGAGTCCGTCGCGACTGGATTTTCATTTGGATTTTAGTGGACTCTTACCACAAGCATACCTTACTGCGGATGTTTCGTAGCCCAATCCGCCGGGAAAGTTGAACTTAATTACTATAAAAAATTTAAAAAATAGTTACTTTGAGTTCCATGAGCAAATCTAAAAGGCTTCGTACGGACTGTACAATGCGTACCTGTGAGCGACTTGTCACAGGCGCAATCCTACAATTTAGAGAAAATCAGCATATCTATAAGTAGAAGAGCTACATATATATAATTTTAGTTTTTTTTCAATATAAATCAGATTTATCTCTGCGTTATCTCTGGACTTTTTATGTTCATCATTTTTGGCATTTTAGATTTTGCTCGCCGGTAATACATTGAGACTCAACGTGTTAAAATATGAATATATGTACATTAGTAATTCACTTAATCGAAGGAAATTTAAAACTTAATGTATAACAAATTACATTCATATACCCACAGTGCTCATTAAAGTCAATCAATAAGTAATGATTTGAAATGAACATGAACTTAAATTTCAAAACAAATTTTTCGGAAATTTCAGCGCTCGAAAACCGAACTAAGGCACGAAATTAGATTCTAACAACTAAGATTTTGCGGGCTCAACCTAAGAAATACAAAAAAAATCCCAAAATTTAAATCTGGATAAAACTGTTGCTAAACAGAAGGAGTTAGGAGAATGCATGGAGAAGTTACTGATTAACTTTAAGAAAGATCCAACTTCAAGAAAGACATCAGAATATTTCATAAAACTATGAAAACAAACTATGGAAACTGTTTAATAGCAACGACCTAATAATAAAAGGTTTTGGAGTGCGAACACTGATGACGTGTATTTTAAAACTGAATACTAAAACAAGGTGAAGAAACTCAACCCAACGGCTCTAATGACAATGAAACGAACGGCGATTTAACAGAGAACAATAACGAAGAAATTGATGATTTGATAGACATAGAGCAACAGCAGCGTTACAAAAAGCCGCATAATAAAATAAAAATATTTATTGAGTTGTCAATAAGGTAGACAAATGCATGCAACAAAAGGATTATGTTACAGCGTGCGTGCAGTATCTTGAAACATTGATCATATATTGAAAGGTATCATTAGAACAAATGACCACATCATTTCCCATGTCGCAAATGAACAAGCTCTCTGCTATCTCTACCTCTTCTAAATAATGAAACATCGACTGGATTATAGAACATGTTGGACAGTACAAAACAATTCTTTTGTGTTATTAAAAATCTGAGCATTGAAACGGATTCGTGAGGACCTATAATTAGTTTTCTAATCTTCCAAAAAATTTATAAGGAAATTTCAAGGCTCTACGAACAACTGGCATCGAACCCCAAGAAAATCCCAGAATTGGCAGCTATGTTACAGTTCTTGGAAACAAGGTTTCAGGCGTTAAAAACTTTGGGGGCCCAGCAACAAAAACAAAACATGAAAAGCGAAGCAACCTAATGTATCACCGAGTGATTAAGGTAAAAGAGTGTTCAATTTGTAAAGAATAGCACAAAATGTATTTATCTCAAAAATTCAAAGACATAAATACAGATGACAGATGACAAATGACAGACGACAGATGACAGATGACAGATGACAGATGATAGATAACAGATGACAGATGACAGATGACCGATGATAGATGAAAAATGGCAGATGACAGATGACAGATGACATATGACAGATGTTAGATGACAGATGACAGATGACAGATGACAGGTGACAGGTGACAGTTGACAGATGACAGATGACGCATGACAGATGACAAATGATAGATGACAAATAACAGATGAAGGCACAACTTATGCTCAAACTGTTTCAGCATCAATCATGTAAGAAACAAGTGAATTTCAAAGAACACTTAAAATGTAAAATATGTTGTAACAAAAATAATCACAGTTACGTGATGAAAGCAGAATAAAAACACATAATAGCAAACCAAAAAGCACAAATCGCACCTCTACACCAGAACCTACATTACCAAGTAATGTCACTGTAACATCTATCCAGAAGAGCAAAGGTAACAATACCAAAACATCTAGAAATCGCACGGCCTTACATAAGTTACCACAAATAAGTAAACGAAGCAAGTTTACTATTAACCCAACTTCGATTCCTATAAGGCCACCAATAGAAGAACTAATTGAACGTCAAAAAATATACAGTTAGAAAAAGGCTAATTCACCAATGAAAATAATTGTTTCACTTTTGCTCACATCGATAGTCCTACCTAAGGTTTCATCCCTATACTCTCTTACTCCGTTTAAAAATAATCCAGAAGTATATTTTCAAGACTGGTAGAAGTACATTTCATTGATGCAGAGTGGCAGTTCATCGTCTATTATGACTTGACCAAAATATATTATCAAAATTTAAGAGATCTACAAATAATATCTGATATTCTTTTAATTACTCTTTGTTTAAACCTAGTCAATGCCAGGTATTCAACCAACTTATTTGTAAGCGGGTCTTATCGTTAAAGCAAAACAACGAGTTTCTTCAATGTAAAGCTGGTGATGGATTGCTATCAGAACGAGTGTGTCAATCACCATTCGATTTTGTTGGAAAGCTGTCAAAAATTCTTTTTGGCATTCGAGACCAAGATACAGCTAAAGAACTAGAAAACAAAATTGATGATGCAAAATTAAGTGGTCGTACCAAGCGGGAGTTTTTAAAAAATTACACTTCTATACTAGAGACCACATTCAATTTATGAAACTATATGATGAAAGATTTAAAGAACTAAGTGTTGGTATTCGGAATGCTACTGAATCTAAACCCTCTCTTGTCGCTGCCACTATCTCAGTTATTTTAATGATTGACGAACTAGCACAATAACAAAACCCAATCTTAGGTGCTATGACATCAACACAACCAGGACTTAACCATCACATTATAATGTATCTAAAAGTTTTAAGAAATATAGAATAAACATCATAAGAGGTCATATTCGGCCTGGTACATTAGCTACATTCCCGAAATCAAAAATACACAGCAACTTCTGCAACTATACAAATAAATGACAGTACGATATAATGATAAATAAATGATATTTGAATGCAATATTCCATTGCTACAACCAGAATTGTATCAAATTTTTCATATAATCCCAATACCAACACTATATGAGGATGATTTTGTAGTTATCAACCCATCATCGGAATACATCATAATTAATTTAGCTCGTGACTCATATTATCCAATTGAGGAAACTAAGTTTGAAAACTGCTTAACCTTTAACATTAACAGATTTTATTGCCGGGAATTTCATCCTATATACAACGAAAAATCCAAAGTTGCCGAAGGTGAAGTTCAACTACTCAATCACTAGACAGAATTACCTGAAAGTTGTGTGATTTCAAAGATGAATCGGCAAGAAATATAGACTCCTATGAAAACCACCAATAACTGTATTTACGTTATAGACAAAAGAAGAACGTTCAACTTGATTTGTAACAACAATACAATCAGTTTAACGTTAAAGCAAGCAGGAAGCTTACAACTCAATTGAACTGCAATTCTCAACTGCAATTGAAACAACCAATAATTACAATTTCTTCGTATTGTGCTATTACCTGTCAAGTCGAATTATCATATCTTCCTGCTGTGAATACTAGGTCTGTAAGCTCTATCCACAACCAAATACTAGGTATTCAGGAAAGGTCAGTAAGGTTGAAAAACAACTAGATCAATTAAACATAAACAAACAACTAGTTGATGTTCACAATATGGTGCACTATGTAAATAGCACCGTCATCTATATAATCATACTAGCACTTATATTATGGTTCATTATCACAAAATGGGGAGCCCGACAACAAATTCCGCAGCCTTAACCCCGAGCTTGTAATCTTTCATCTATGACGGCTCAAGACTATGTAAGAAGATATTTAGAATTAGGATTCGCATATTGTTTTTCATGGTTTTCCATTATTTTGGAAAAATAGAAACGAAAAAACACTAGGAAAATTAACAATAAATTTCATTGGTAGTCATGAAAAAAAAGGTGAAGTGAAAACATACATGTAAGACACCTTTTCACTCTAGATTTGTGCGTGGAGGTATAGTTCTCAAATTTTCAAAACCTATGATTTTTCCATCACAGGGCGTGTAAACAAAGTTGCATTAGTTTCTGTTTGCGGAGAGTTAAACTGTACATTGATAATACAAATACTTTCTTACTAAAATTAAATTTTTTTAAAAATGTTCTAATTATATACAGCTACTTTTGAAGTGTCAAAAAGTACCTTTTAGCATTGGAATAACCCTATTTTAAGATTTTCTGTGAAAGTTTTTGTCAAACAAAACCCTTCTTTCTTTTATACTTTATATTTTCGGAAGCACAAACTAAAAAATTAAATAATAAATGAAAATATAAAAGTTTTACATATTTTCAGAATGAGTCAGAGTGGGCTTATAGACAAATGTCCGCTTTTTTTAATGGTATGAGATGTTTTGTGGCATCTGAATATTAATGCTTCATTTATTATTATTTTGAATATCATTTTTCGTTAGGAAACTTTAAAAAAAATATACATACGCAATTTATGTCTGTTTGTACGTAAAATTTCATTTCTTGTTGTTCGAGCAAAAAACTCTAAAATGCTAAATTCTAATACATACATATATTTGAATAAAATTATTATTTGATTTTTAAACCTTTTATTTATTTGAAAATTTTATTTCCGTATGTTTACTCTCATGATTTAATAATAAATTATGTGTTTAAAATATATATCTACATGCCAAACCACAGTTTTGAATCTATATTATATTTTACAAGATTTTTTCAGTTCATGAACAGGTATACATATAATCTAATAAATAACAAAAACAAAAAAATGAAAATAGCAAAAGAGAATACTGGGTAGATACATTACTCAATTGATTATACATACTGTAAAACAAAAACAAAAAATGAAAAGCGAAAAGCGAAAGAGAATAAAAAAAGTAGTAATATTTTTTTTGTTTTTTTGCTGTACTACCATAAACAAAAATAAAAAGCAAAAGGAAGCGAAATATTTTAAATGAGTTAAGTAAGAGTAAAATAATTTTTTGTTGTTGTATTTAACATGGAATGGAATTAAAAAAAATAAAACTAAAAATTGTGAGAGATATAAGAAAACGAATAACGTTACGTTACGTACTAAGGCAATTATTCTTCGTGTGCTTGCGAAATTTCAATTGAGTAAGTAGCCAAGCCAGGTCTGTATAAAGAAAAGAGGCATTGATTTTTTATTAATTCACATTCACTTTGGTTTTAAAGTTTAACGTGAAAGGTAATATTTAAAAAAGTTAACATCCCAGTAGAATTTTTAAACACTTTGAACCCGTCTGGATTACCACCGTATAAATTAAACTTAAAAATAGGTTCTATCGTAATGCTACTAAGAAATCTATCTGTAAATAAAGGGTTGTGCAATAAAACGAGAATGATCGTGAGAGGTTTTCGTCAAAACGTTATTCAGGTAGAAATTATCAATGGTGCATTTTCTAAAAGTGTTCATTTTATCCCTAGAATTTCTCTGGACACATCAAATGATCCAGCACTTCCTCTTAATTTTGTTCGGCATCAGTTCCCCATCCGTCTTGCATATGCCATGACTATAAATAAGTCCCAAGGGCAAACTTTTGAAAAGGTTGACCTCTATCTCCCCCAGCCGTGCTTTTCGCATGGGCAATTATACACAGCATGTTCAAGAGCCATAGACTCCAATTCTTTAAAAATTCAAGTCAAAGATATGGTTCGTCAGGGAAAAATCGATGATGGAAATATTTTAACAGATAACGTTGTTTATAAGGAAATTTTTCGTTCTTAATTGTTAACTAATTCTTAAATTGAATTTTAATCATATCTATGTAATTAACAGTGACACATATCACATCTTGAAATTTATTAAATTAAAAATATTTCCATTACTTTTATTTATCATTAGTATTCAAACCAATATGATATTTATGCATATACAAGTATATACCTGCATGTGTATGCCATAATATGTACAAATTTTTCTAAACTTATTTTAAAATTGATTGCCACAATCCTGTTTTTACAACAGATAAAGGTGCTTATAAGCAAACCACAGGGGCCCCTAGTCTATATTATATTTTACAAGATTTTTCCAGTTCATGAACAGATATACATATAATCTAATAAATAACAAAAACAAAAAAATGAAAATAGCAAAAGAGAATACTGGGTAGATACATTACTCAATTGATTATACATACTGTAAAACAAAAACAAAAAATGAAAAGCGAAAAGCGAAAGAGAATAAAAAAAGAGTAATAATATTTTTTTTGTTTTTTTGCTTTACTACCATAAACAAAAATAAAAAGCAAAAGGAAGCGAAATATTTTAAATGAGTTAAGTAAGAGTAAAATAATTTTTTGTTGTTGTATTTAACATGGAATGGAATTAAAAAAAATAAAACTTAAAATTGTGAGAGAAATAAGAACACGAATAACGTTACGTTACGTACTAAGGCAATTATTCTTCGTGTGCTTGCGAAATTTCAATTGAGTAAGTAGCCAAGCCAGGTCTGTATAAAGAAAAGAGGCATTGATTTTTTATTAATTCACATTCACTTTGGTTTTAAAGTTTAACGTGAAAGGTACTATTTCCAATTGCGGATTCTTTTCTTTTTAAAAAATGGATAACAAACAAAACAAACGTAAAGAATATATGAAAGCATATCGTACAGAAAATTCTAAAAAATTTCAAATTCAAATGCAATCTTATTATGCAGCAAATCGTGAAGCAATTCTCGAACGAAAAAGTCAAAATACAGAAGCGACTTCAACTCGGAAACTAACAGTGACACATATTACATCTTAAAATTTATTAAATTAAAAATATTTCCATTACTTTTATTTATCATTAGTATTCAAACCAATATGATATTTATGCATATACAAGTATATACCTGCATATGTATGCCATAATATGTACAAACTTTTCTAAACTTATTTTAAAATTGATTGCCACAATCCTGTTTTTACAACAGATAATACTGCTTATAAGCAAACCACAGGGGCCATAAAAGTATGAGTTAGGAAGCTTTAAAAGAAATATACATACATGCTTATGTACTTAAAATTTTTGCGAATTTTTCCAAACCATTATAACAATTATTTTTTGGAAATTTTTCTTAAACTTTTATAATAATATTTATCTGTTATATATTAAAAAAAAATAAAACAAAAATCTAAACAAAATAAAAAAAAACAATTTATAATAATCCAAAAAAAGAAAAATACGACAATATCTAGGCAAGCATCGATCCAATAACCTTCTGGTTATCAGACTATTACGCTACCCATTAGACTACGCAGTTGAATTTACTTTTCTAATTCATATTTTGTATAACTCTTCAAAAACCATCTTATTTTACATTATGCCGGATGTTTCGCATAAGGTGGCAAATAATTTCAGGGATGATTCTTTGGTCAATTTCCAGCAAAAAATTGTATGGGTGGGGAGGGGGTGCAGATATACTTGTTTTCGAGCTACAGCATGTTGAAAAAGAAAGACACCGGATTTTTCCTGCATATAAACAAAAGCTTATAACTTCGAAACCATACAACATAGAGTTATCACTAGGAGCTTGTTTTACAGGCTTATATTTGGTCTAATAATTAATTTGATTGGAGCCTTAGTTTCCAAGATACAGCTCTTCAAAGTCAGATTTTGTTTCCTTATTTTTTTTTTGAATTTTTTTTTACGAAACTTCGAAATTTCGCGAAAATTTTTGTTATTATTTTTTTCTTTGTATTATTCGATGCGCTACACATTATAGTAGAGATAAAAATTTTTTTTCTCCGTAGAAATCAAACTTATATAAACTTAACATATTAACTAACGTAATAAGTTATAATATGCTTTGCAAGCATTATGTAATTTTCATCAAAACAAATCTAATATGATCAACACATAACCGTTGCATAAGACTACGAAAATGCCTTTTAAATACTTTTCACAAATTTTAGGGAGGCTAGTACGCTTTTAGTTAACATAACTGAAAACTGTAAATTTAAATCTTCAGAAAATGAGCTTCTGTAAAATCAGAGGCTCATGAAAACTTTATACTGTAAACTTCGTACTTTCATACGAAGCTTATATATGAAATTTCAAGAAAATCTGTTTCATATTTTTATAGTGAAGATCCAGTTTCCGAGACATGACATATCCTTAAAGTTGCTAAAACTGTGACATAACCAAAGTAAATTTAGATATGAATTTTCATAAAAATCGATACATTTTCGAGCCGAAATTTAGATACAGATCTGCACAGGTAGACCGAAAACCTATTGTATAGAATGGGGTCAGTAAAAACTACAATAAGACACGAAAATATATAAATATGTTATTGCCTATTAGTGTATCTAGGTACTACGTACATTCTATGTTATGTAAGGGCTCTGTTTGATGTCCTTATTTTTTAATGTTGACTCTATTTGATTATAGTCAACCAAATTACTTATGACTTCTGGAGGTGGCCTAGAGTTTTTCGTGACATCGCCTCGACTTTTAGAATCAGGAACATCCGCTTTCTCAGCGTTAATCGTCACCTGGACCACTTCCGGAGATGATTCCGCTTTTCTTTTTTTACTGCACCTCTTTTGCTTTAGGATCCAATCTGTTTGTCTGACGAGTTCTTCCTCATCTGTTGAGTAGGCGTCTAAGATTGACATCACCTGCTTTGCTTGTGGTGTAGCGTCTTTTTCTTTATGACTGCTATCATTTGACACATTTTTTTTGAAATTTGCACATATTTCTCTTTCTTTAGCTTCTCATTCTCAGACCTCAGTGTAAGAACCTCGTTTTTCAAAGCCGCACAAAGCTATTCTAGTTGGTTAATTCTTTTATTTATGTTACATTTTCTGGAAAAATATAAGAACTGCAACATTTATCATTTCTCCGCAAACCATAGCGTATAACAAGAATAGCATTTTAAAACTACATTTTGAATTTTTTTCTCATAAAGTTTTTAAAAATTATAAAATTTCTTTTTGTCAAAATTTTAATGTTAAGTGCAAAAAGTGCAATCTCTCTAAAACAGTACCAAATAGCACTGTAGTGCAAATTACATTTTTAGGGTGAATTTTAGGGTTTGGCAATGCTAGAAATGCTCCGAAAAGTGGTAAAGTGTCATCACTGCCCACTGAGCACTCAATTACTTTAGTTTTGTTTTTGCTTTTTTTAGCAGAGAAAAAAGTATTAAAATGAAAGAATTAGGCAAAAAAAATATTGTATAACATGCGTGATAGTAGAACAGTCTCCGCTACATAAAATGATGTACACGCAGATAATTACGTACAATCGTACATATTAAATTTTTATTTTCTCATATGGTATTCTGTATACAGGGAATTATTTGTACGTTTTATGTACTATTAAATATTTTAAAAGCTTTTATTATAGTATGGCAGCTACCAGAAAAAGGCAAGCAATTTCAACAAATTTTATCAAACACATTGGCCCCACAAATATATTCGTTTATGTAAAATTTCAATATCACAGCGTGTATAGTTTCTGAAATATAGCCAAATAACTTTTGAAGTTGTATGGCAGCTACCAGAAGCAGCCAAGCAATTTTAACGACTTTTGTCAAACATATTGGCCCTACTAATATATTCGCTTCTGTGAAATTTCAATACCGCAGCTTTTATAGTTTCAAGATATGGCCAAATAAATTGTGAAGTTGTATTGCAGCTACCCGAACCAGTACCCCGATTATATCCAATTAAAATAGGGTTCTGGCATTTACTATAATAAATCATTTGTGAAAATTTGGTGAACTTAGCTTAATTCGTTTGTGAGTTATCGTTGGAACGGGTGGACAGACAAAGCTAAATTGAATCAGAATTCGACGGTGATCAAAAACATACACTTGAGTGTATAAGCTAACGCCCTACAGCTGACTTGAATAACTTTTCTTACACACGCAAGCATCATAACGCACAATCATCAAAAACGTTGGCAAATAACATCAAAATAAATTCACACTGTTTTGCAATAATATTAAGTTCATTGTTTTGCAATATCAGCAGAATGTGCAATTTCAGGTAAAAAAGGCTATCATTCACATAACGTGTGATATGCAGGTAGAGTTAATAAAACACTTTCTTCTATTTTTTAGTTTAGTTTAAGTTAGAAACCAGAACAAGATAGAAATTGGAATTAATAAAAATCTTTGTAAATTTCTTAATTTTTGTTTTCATTAATTTTTTTCTCCCTTTCGCACAGTGAATTAACTGGCGCCCGAGCAGGGACAGTATTAATAGTGGTGGTGATGTTGTAAAACAATATTTTTAAAATTTTGAAAAATTAAATTTAAAAAAAAAAAAGAAAATGAAGAAATTATAAATTGTGAAACCTTAATAAACACTGACAATTAAATAAACAGTGAATACATTAAGACAGTGACAATTTTGTTGTTAATAAATTAAAACAGTGACAATTTTATTATTAATAAATTAAAGCAGTGACAATTTCATTATTAGTAGTTTGATAAGAAAACGAAACTAAAGTAAATTAATCAACGAAGCTCAACGCAGCACCACGAGTGACCGTACACGCCAGCTGGCTAAAAAGGAACAAGAAACGAGGCCCCCAAGTAATCCGAGTTGGTCGCCGTATAAAAAGGACACATGGCAGCCGCTTATTCTGCTGGAGGAAGAAGGGCACGCCACTGCATAATGTTGGTCCCGATAACTCTGTAAGTTAATTTTTTATAATTTAAACCACTGCGACTTACCAGAAAAAGAAAAACCTTCTGGAAAAAAAAAACAAAAAAAGAAATGAAGTAGTGCATTACGATTAAAAAATTTTTAAATTACAAAAAAAATATTAAATAAAAAATACAAAAGAATATTTTTAAAGAAAATTAATAAGAAAAATAGCTTTCTATTTTAGAAAAATTTATATAAATCAAGGCCTAATTAACATAATTATCAGATAGTTCCCTAATATAGCATCCGTCAATAAGTATATTGACGTCCCCTTATAAGAGGAGAAAAGAATTGCTGTGTTGGGTTAAAGAGCAAAAACGACAGATAATTATTACAATTTTATTAAAAATATTAAAAGTCAGAAAAAAACTAATTGATCTACTGAAAACAAAGGAAAAACTAAAAAATAATCATATTTTTTAATATCGGCTCATTTAAAAAAAAAAAAAACAAGAAATCAAAAAGGATATTTATTTTCGAAAGACGGACGTCCAAAAACAAATATTTGTACCATTCTATTTTAAATATTTTTTTTCTTCTAACCATATTTTCCTATCACAAACTATACTAACCTATTAATTGAAAATAATTAAAAAAAAAAATTTACCTGAAGGAAACATTAAAAGAAATAAATAAAACAAAAAACTATATTTAATTTACACAGGGTTACAAAAAATATTATCGAAATAAATAATTTTGATAAAAAAAAATATATTACAAATAAAAAACTGTATCTTTCTAAATTTTATTATAATTATTTCATAAAGAAAAGCGAGTTGAATACCTTTTAGGAAAGATTTTTGAACTTAAAATTCATACAAAAAAAATAAAAAACTTTTTTTTTCTTTCTCATTAAAAATAAGAGCACATTTAATAGATCAAATCGACTGTGTAAAAAAAAAATCCTTTTGGAAATTTTAAAGGGGAAAATTGTATGTAAGGAAAGAACAAGCAACTTAAATTAATTTAAATCAATTAAAATATTGAATCTTTGACTCCATCCGAATACTATACCAATATTTAACTTAACTTAATCCTTTTTTCCTGGCTTATTGAACTATTAAATTTTCCCGGAAAAAGAAGGTTTGGTAAATCTCCCTGCCACATTTCAACTCCAAATATAATCGCGATGGAAGACGGTGATGTAAGTGACATACAAGAACAGTGTACCGACCAACAATCATGCGATCAACAACTAAGAAGCGACGACAAGAGATATAATCAGCGAGATGGTCCAGCATGAAGCAAGGAGGCTTTTCGACGAGACTATGGGAAAACCATCAAGAAGAGATACAGATACGAGTAATGAGAGTGACGAGGAAGATATGGATTATAGGGGGCATATACAAGAATTAAACCACGTACTTCCTATCATCAATTGGTTAAGGGAATTTTCAAGCGAAGCTGGCGAGTATGGCTCTTGGAAGAAGAGCGTAGGAGTGAGAGGTTCACCCTTATTTTTCGGCATATTGCACACTATTAGGAATAAGATTACAGGGAACGCTGACGTAGCTCTGGAATCTCACAGCACTCCGTTAAATTAGAAAAAAATAGTCGAATGTTTAAATTTGCACTACGCAGATAAAAGGGACGTAGGAACCTTAGAACATCAGATGTCAACAAAGACGCAAGGAAGTCAGAGCATAGAGGAATACTACAAGGACGTGTACAAACATTTATCACACATGCTTGAGGAGCTAGCATATATGGATTTAAATAGTGTTTCCAGGGCTACATTAACACGAATGTACAGATAAAAGGCTTTGGACACATTTATCTGCGGATTAAACAGTTGCCGAGGCAAGTCACTGTTACTTCTTTGCATGAGGGATCCCCAAGATTTGCCACAAGCTTTGCATTTGTGCCAAATAATAGTCTTCGGGAGTTAAATGCTGTAGTTCATACTCAAAAGAACACATTAACTCTTCTAAAAGACATTAAAATCCCTCTTAGACAACACGTCTCCAATTCCGTTAACAGTATCACCATAAGAAATTAACACCTCAATGACGAACAAAAAGAAAATTTAAATGAACTCATTAAAAATTATAAAAATCTGTTTGCCGACCCTAACGAGAGCTTAACTTACACCACCAGAGTGGTAGCGGAAATCAGGACCACAACATCTGATCCTATTTATTCAAAGTCATATGCTTACCCCATGTCGCTTAAATCCGAAATAGATGAACAGATTTAACAACTCTTAAAGGACAAGATAATCGGACGATCTAGATCTCCATATAACTCACCGGTCTGGTTAATCAATATTTCAACGCGCCTTAGACGACATATTACGCGAACACATAGGGGCAAGATGTTATGTTTACATCGACTACATTATTATATTTGGAAAAGATGAAACAGAGCACTTTGAAAATTTGGGAAAAATTTTTCACACTCTGCAAGAAAGCAACATGAAGATTCGACTCAATAAAAGCGAGTTTATTAAAAACGAAATAGCATTTTTAGGATTTCTTGTCAGCTCAGAAGGAATAAAGACAAACCTTAAAAATATTCAGGCCAATTGTGACCTTCCGGTTCCTACGACATTAAAAGAACTCGGGTCTTTCTTGGGAATTTCAGGGACTACGGACGATTTATTCGTGATTACGCAAAAATAGCCAAACCCCTGATATCCCTTTTGAGAGGGAAATGAGAACGCGTGTCTAAAAACCTCTCTAAAAAGACTACTATTTTCACGATGAAAATTTCATAAAGTCCTTCAATCTTCTAAAAGAATGTCATTTCTGTCATGAACATTGACTAAAACTGAGGCACACTACGCCACTAATGAAAAGGAGCTCTTAGCCATTGTGTGGAGCCTAACTTCACTACATAATTTCCTGTACGGATCAAAAAGAGTTGTAATATTTACCGACCATCAGCCACTTACTTATGCTCTTAGTAACAAGAACAGTAACAGTAAGATGAAAGGATGGAAGGAAATTATCGAAGAGTACAACTACGAGTTCAAATACAAACCGGGTACCAGTAATATGGTGTCAGTGCTTTGTCCAGACTTGTACCAAACTCAAATATTAATACTATGACTTCGACACAACACGACCATGAAAGCTCCTCTCGTAGTTATATCCCTTTCCGAATTACAAAAGACACACAATAACAGATAAAAACTTTTGCCTAAGTGATACGGAAAAAATACTAAAAACATATTTAGACCCAAAACACCTAAACGGTATAATAGCCGAAGAAATTATCTTGGGAATGATACAAACGGCATTTTCAGATCATTTCAATTCATATAAAGTTAGATTTACGCGAATTCTTTTAAAAGATATCTTAGACAAAAACGAACAACAAGAAATAATTGCTTCCACACATCTGTTAGTTCACAGAAACTGCCAAGAAAATAATAAACAAATTACTACCATTCCAAGCTTTGCAGGTCACACGTTACATATTGATATTTTTTCTACTGAATCGAAACTTGCCTTAACGGCTATTGATAAACTCACGAAATTTGCTCAGACCAGAGCGATTGAAAGCCGATCAATAGGAGAAAGCTCTGAGAGACAACCCCTTCTATTACGGTGTACGTGAATAGGTAGCTATTGACAACGAGAAATCTCTTAACTCCGCCTCAATAAAAGCCACACCGGAAAGAAACCAATAGAACCATTCTTAAGCATAGTACCCGGCATAACACCCGAACAATTCGAAAAGACTCGACCGACAAACTTCGAGAAAATTAAGGCCAAACAAACCTTCAAAAACCTATCAAAAATTTCGTACCAATTTAAGTAATTTTCATCACATATAATAAAAGACTAGGGTCTAAAATAATAGATAAAGGAACAACTATCCCAAATGAATCCAATAAAGTAGTTCACAAATCTAACTCTGAACTCAAACCAAATCAATTGCACGAACTCAAACCAAACAGACGAAGAAAAGAGCAATTAATTTTCTCGGATTACGAAGATTTTCTAATAATCAAAAAGAAGATGAATGGAATTTTAGAGAGCAACAACAAGCAAGTGATCATCCATAACGTACAAACAAATAGAGTAAAGAAGATAACCAATATAACGAACCAGATACTACAGTCCTTAAAAAATTGTAGTATTCTGGACGATCAGGCAATTCTGCAAATACAGTTTAAATTAAATTACTTAAAGAAGAAATAGTCAATCTAAATTACGCGATTCATTGGGCAAAGGTGGGAGTAATAAATTCTATATTACTATCTAAAGTCAAGGTAAAAACACTTACCGTAATATTAGATAAAGAAAATTTTCCTTATTCTTCTGAAGAGGCCCTTAATTTTGCAGAAATAAAAATTATAACGAATGGAAGTTGCTTATTCTATCTGATTAGTATACCCCTAACAAGCTCTGAAACTTTCGAAAATTTGTTAATTAAGCCTATAAAATTTAACAATACAATTGTAAAAATCAAATTCATAGAAATATTGTATAATAATAATTTTATATTTGGAATTACAAAAGAAAATTGTAAAAAAATCAAACTTAATTATTTGTAACAGAAAAAATATTGTAAATATAGGTGACTCTACCTGCATACCTAATCTACTAATGGGAAAAAACCTACACCCCAAACAGAAATCGAACAAAACTTCCAACCCAAAAATTACCCAGTACCCACCAATGCACGATCCGAAGGCAGACTCAAAGATCCTGCAAATATAAAATAGAGTCAGACACAACCGAGGTTTATTCCCAGCAATAGTGTGGAACTATCAAGATACAATTCCGATCGAATGAGGACACCCGATTTTTAAGTGGGGAGGAGTTAACATCCTACAGTTGAATAACTTTTCTTACACGCGCAAACATCATAACGCACAATCATCAAAAACATTGGCAAATAACATCAAAATAAGTTCACACCGTTTTGCAATAATAATAAGTTTATCGTTTTGCAATATCAACAGAATGGGCAATTTCAGGTAAAAAATCTGATGTGGTCAGCACATAACCGACCGCAATGTGTATTGTCTAGTTAAGTGAAAATTTTACAGAATATTATAAAAATGTCTGTTAAATACTTCTTTCCAATTTTTAGGACATTAGTAAGCTTGTAATTAGCATACCTAGAAAAATGTAAATTTGGCATTTGGCTCTTAGTAGATTTCGCTTTGTGCTACCCGAATTTCCTGAAATGCTCGCCAGTTAGTTTCGGTAACAACCAGAACTCAAATATCAAATTTCAAGAAATTCCATCAATTCGTTCCGTAGATATGGTGAAAAATGTAAGATCGGCCCGCAGATCAGTTTTCGAGCCCTGATCTTTCCAAAAAATTTATATGTTCATTGTTTTAATACGAGAAATTCATATATTAAATTTCAATGAGATTGGTCAATTATATCCCTTTATAAACGCAAAAATGTATATTTGGCCAGTAGTAAACGTCCAGTTGCTGACGCCTGATTTCTTCCAAAAGTTAGGAATTTTTGCGGACGGCTGAGAAAAGCTTATATATGAAATTTCAAGTAAATGTGTTGAACACTTTCTTCAAAATGTTCAAAAATGTAAAACAGTCCCGCTAAAAAGTGCAGTTCCTGCCATGGTGGAAATAAACTTACATATAAAATTTCATCAAAATCGGTTCAGCCGAACTTGAGATACACGCGTGCACACACAGACCGACAGACCGATGGACCGACAGGTTGCTAAAAATAGTTTACTTTCATTTCCCTACTATGGAGAAGTGCATTCCCACCGAAAACTCGATATGCAAAATTTATTGCCATCACATAACCTATTGTATACACAATACGGTCGGTAAAAAAGCTATCATTCATATAACGCGTGATATGCAGGTAGAGTTAATAAAACACACTCTTGTATTTTTTAGTTTAATTTATGTAAGAAATTTTAATTCAGTCCACAGTAAAAGACCTGTTGCTTACGCCTGTATTCTGCTGAAAGTTAAGTGGCTTTTTATTGAACTAAATAATATTATCATTAAAAATGATAAAAAGCGTGAAATCGACTCATGGTAAAGTTTCAATTCCTAAGAGCTGACATATCCCAAAAGTTGTTCCATTCGCCTCATTCTCAAAATAAAATCCGATCTGCGCAGGCAGACTTACAGACAGATCGGCAGATATCTTTCTAAAAATAGTTACGATTACCTAGCATGGAAAAACACATTCTGTCTGTTCCAATCACGTGTCGTTCGCAAACGAACCTTAAAGAACGAATCACTTCACTGAACTTCATAGTCTACTTCTTCAAAAATGAATCATTCATCGTTCACTAAGAATTTTAATTATTAAAAAAATGAAGAATATACATTAATAATTGATATACATTTTATATTTTTTCTTATTTCTTTCTGTATTAATATTACAATAATAAAAATAAGTTGTTGAAACAGCTGCGTAATGAATAATCGTTATTAAAAACAATTTTTTTTCACTTTAGTTGCATTTGCCAAAGTAGAAAAATAAATATTGGAGATAGCAAAGCAATAACCCATATTATGAAATCACTGTTCACCAATATATTATTTGCTTATCTTAAAGAGGTCGTTGCATTTTGTCATTCCAATTGAGCGTTGTTTCACCAACGTCAGCTGTCGTTCCCATTGAGACATTCACATACATAAAAAAAATGTAAATACGAGAGAAAATTAATAAATTAAATAACTTCGTGGTCGTCTCCTTCGTCGGGAATCCATCTTGTTGTGGTGAAGAGGCTCAATTAGGACTGCTTGCGGTCTGAAAACGAAGAAATTCCCAAGGGCTTAGAATATCGACAATGGCCAATCTCTAATAAGTCCCAAGGCATAGAGTAACGGCACCAGCCAATCCCTCATAGGTCCCAACCCCAAGCCAAGTTGAGACACTTGCACCGAGGGCTGAATGGCCAAGGGGGTCAATTAGTCGCTAGCACGGTACTCCAGATATCGGGCTCTCCGGTTTAAACAAATCCCTTACCACGGTATGAGGTTCTGCCGTGGTCGACCGTCTTTCCTCATTTCAATTCCTACAGTGTATGTTATCAATCTCCAGAGCCTTCAGGCTTTCGGGTTCTCCTAATCCAGGGCCTTCAGACCTAAACACACTTAGTACTATCGAAAGACAGGACAAGTTTTTATCCGCTTCCGAAAGCACACCAAACTCTTCCGACTCGGAAGACAGGGACCTAACTGTACTTTCTGTTGGACAGAAGGAAGATGTGCAAGGCGAACTTCTGCCTGGCATCGATAAAAAATCTGTTCCAACAACTGTCGATCTTCGAGATCGATTTTGTGATCTCCGTTAGCTTATACACTTGAGTGTATAAGCTAACGCCCTACAGTTGACTTGAATAACTTTTCTTACACGCGCAAGCATCATAATGCACAATCATCAAAAACGTTGGCGAATAACATCAAAATAAATTCACACTGTTTTGCAATAATAATAAGTTCATTGTTTTGCAATATCAGCAGAATGTGCAATTTCAGGTAAAAAAGGCTATCATTCATATAACGTGTGATATGCAGGTAGAGTTAATAAAACACTTTCTTCTATTTTTTAGTTTAGTTTAAGTTAGAAACCAGAACAAGATAGATTAAATTGGAATTAATAAAAATCTTTGTAAATTTCTTAATTTTTGTTTTCATTAATTTTTTTCTCCCTTTCACACAGTGAATTAACTGGCGCCCGAGCAGGGACAGTATTAATAGTGGTAGTGATGTTGTAAAACAATATTTTTAAAATTTTGAAAAATTAAATTTAAAAAAAAACAAGTAAAAACGTTTCAGTCGGTATAAACCGATTGAATAATACCCTGCACCTTTCGTTATTGTGTAGCAATTACTCGAACCTGTGAACTCATTCTATAGAAACTTCACGGATATGTCTGACCTATAATTGGACATCCGACTGCCAAGTTTCATGAATCTGACTTTATAATTTTTCCAAATATTTAAAATTAGCTTTTGGAGTTGTATGGCAAGTACCTGAACCTGTCAAACAATTCCATCAAAACTTCACAAATATATCTGATCTACAATCGGACACACAACTGCCAAGTATTATGAATCTGACTTTATTATTTTTCCAAATATTAAGAATAAGCTTTAAGACTTGTATGGGAGCTACTCGAACCTGTCAAGCAATCCCATCAAAACTTTAGAAATATGTCTGACCTATAATTGGACACACAACTGCCAAGTTTCATCAATCTGACTTTATTATTTCTCCAAATATTTAAAATTAGCTTCTGGAGTTGTATGGCAGGTACCCGAACCTGTCAAGCAATTCCTCTAAAACTTCACAAATATATCTGATCTATAATCGGACATCCAACTGTCAAGTTTCATGAATCTGACTTTATTATTTTTCCAAATATTTAAAATTAGCTTCTGGAGTTGTATGGCAGGTACCAGAATCTGCAAAGCAATTCCTCTAAAACTTCAGAAGTATATTTGACCTATAATTGGACACATGGCTGCCAAGTTTCATGAATCTGACTTTATTATTTTGCCGAATATAAAAAATTTGCTGTTAGAGTTGTATGGCAGCCACCCGAACCGGTGCAGCTATCCCATTATAATTTTTAGAGCATGTGTAGAATATAATTGGACACATGTGTACAAAGTTTTATATTTATAGCTTTATTAGTTTTTGAAATATTTAAAATAAACTCTTTGAGTTGTATGGCAGCTACCCGAACCCGTTGTCCGAATTAGTCCAATAACAATAGGGCTCGTCCTTGTCACAAAAGAAAAAACTTGTGAAAGTTTGGTGTCGATTGCATTATTCGTTTTTGAGTTATCGTGCGAACGGACGGACGGACGGACGGACGGACGGACGGACAGACGGACATGTCTAAATCGACGCAGAATTTTACGCTGAGCAAGAATATATATATATGTCCTTACCGCAGATGACTCCTTCAAGTAGTTACAAACTCCATACCAAAGTTAATATAATACCCTTCACGAAGTGCAGGGTATAAAAAAGAAAATCAAGAAATTATAAATTGTGAAACCTTAATAAACACTGACAATTAAATAAACAGTGAATACATTAAGACAGTGACAATTTTATTGTTAATAAATTAAAACAGTGACAATTTTATTATTAATAAATTAAAGCAGTGACAATTTCATTATTAGTAATTTGATAAGAAAACGAAACTAAAGTAAATTAATCAACGAAGCTCAACGCAGCACCACGAGTGACCGTACACGCCAGCTGGCTAAAAAGGAACAAGAAACGAGGCCCCCAAGTAATCCGAGTTGGTCGCCGTATAAAAAGGACACGTGGCAGCCGCTTATTCTGCTGGAGGAAGAACGGCACGCCACTGCATAATGTTGGTCCCGATAACTCTGTAAGTTAATTTTTTATAATTTAAACCACTGCGACTTACCAGAAAAAGAAAAACCTTTTGGAAAAAAAAAACAAAAAAAGAAATGAAGTAGTGCATTACGATTAAAAAATTTTTAAATTACAAAAAAAATATTAAATAAAAAATACAAAAGAATATTTTTAAAGAAAATTAATAAGAACAAGTAAAAACGTTTCAGTCGGTCTGAACCGATTGAATTATACCCTGCACCTTTCATTGTTGTATAGCAATTACTCAAACCTGTGAAACCATTCTATAGAAACTTCGCTGATATGTCTGATCTATAACTGAACACACAACTACCAAGTTTCGTGAATTTGACTTTATTATTTTTCCAAATATTTAAAATTAGCTTTTGGAGTTGTATGGCAGGTACCTAAACCTGCCAAGCAATTTCACTAAAACTTCGCTAATATATCTGATCTATAATTGGACAGACAACTGCTAAGTTTCATGGTTCTAACTTTTTTACTTTTCCAAATATTTAAAATAAGCTTTTGGACTTGTATGGGAGCCACTCGAACCTGTCAAGCAATTCCACAAAAACTTCAGAAATATCTTTGACCTATAATTGGACACACAACTGCCAAGTTTAATGAATCTGTCTTTATTATTTTTCCAAATATTTAAAATTAGCTTTTGGAGTTGTATGGCAGCTACCCGAACCTGCCAAGCAATTCCACTAAAACTTCGCAAATATATCTGATCTATAATTGGACAAACAACTGCCAAGTTTCATGAATTTGACTTTATTATTTTTCCAAATATTTAAAATTAGCTTTTGGAGTTGTATGGCAGGTACCCGAACCTGTCAAGCAATTCCACTAAAACTTCGCAGGTATATCTGATCTATAATTGCACACACAACTGCCAAGTTTCATGAATCTAACTTTATTACTTTTCCAAATACTTAAAATAAGCTTTTTTAGTTGTATGGGAGCCACTCGAACCTGTCAAGCAATTCCACCAAAACTTCAGAAATATCTTTACCCTATAATTGGACACACGACTGCCAAGTTTCATGAATCTGACTTTATTATTTTGCCGAATATAAAAAATTTGCTGTTGGAGTTGTATGGCAGCCACCCGAACCGGTGCAGCTATCCCATTATAATTTTTAGAGCATGTGTAGAATATAATTGGACACATGTGTACAAAGTTTTATATTTATAGCTTTATTAGTTTTTGAAATATTTAAAATAAACTCTTTGAGTTGTATGGCAGCTACCCGAACCCGTTGTCCGAATTAGTCCAATAACAATAGGGCTCGTCCTTGTCACAAAAGAAAAAACTTGTGAAAGTTTGGTGTCGATTACATTATTCGTTTTTGAGTTATCGTGCGATCGGACGGACGGACGGACGGACGGACGGACGGACATGTCTAAATCAACGCAGAATTTTACGCTGAGCAAGAATATATATATATGTCCATACCGCAGATGACTCCTTCAAGTAGTTACAAACTCCGTACCAAAGTTAATATACCCTTCACGAAGTGCAGGGTATAAAAATAGCTTTCTATTTTGGAAAAATTTATATAAATCAAGGCCTAATTAACATAATTATCAGATAGTTCCCTAATATATAGTAAAATCCTACAGTTGACTTGAATAACTTTCTTACACGCGCAAGCATCATAATGCACAATCATCAAAAACGTTGGCGAATAACATCAAAATAAATTCACACTGTTTTGCAATAATAATAAGTTCATTGTTTTGCAATATCAGCAGAATGTGCAATTTCAGGTAAAAAAGGCTATCATTCATATAACGTGTGATATGCAGGTAGAGTTAATAAAACACTTTCTTCTATTTTTTAGTTTAGTTTAAGTTAGAAACCAGAACAAGATAGATTAAATTGGAATTAATAAAAATCTTTGTAAATTTCTTAATTTTTGTTTTCATTAATTTTTTTCTCCCTTTCGCACAGTGAATTAACTGGCGCCCGAGCAGGGACAGTATTAATAGTGGTGGTGATGTTGTAAAACAATATTTTTAAAATTTTGAAAAATTAAATTTAAAAAAAAAAAAGAAAATGAAGAAATTATAAATTGTGAAACCTTAATAAACACTGACAATTAAATAAACAGTGAATACATTAAGACAGTGACAATTTTATTGTTAATAAATTAAAACAGTGACAATTTTATTATTAATAAATTAAAGCAGTGACAATTTCATTATTAGTAATTTGATAAGAAAACGAAACTAAAGTAAATTAATCAACGAAGCTCAACGCAGCACCACGAGTGACCGTACACGCCAGCTGGCTAAAAAGGAACAAGAAACGAGGCCCCCAAGTAATCCGAGTTGGTCGCCGTATAAAAAGGACACGTGGCAGCCGCTTATTCTGCTGGAGAAAGAACGGCACGCCACTGCATAATGTTGGTCCCGGTAACTCTGTAAGTTAATTTTTTATAATTTAAACCACTGCGACTTACCAGAAAAAGAAAAACCTTCTGGAAAAAAAAAACAAAAAAAGAAATGAAGTAGTGCATTACGATTAAAAAATTTTTAAATTACAAAAAAAATATTAAATAAAAAATACAAAAGAATATTTTTAAAGAAAATTAATAAGAAAAATAGCTTTCTATTTTAGAAAAATTTATATAAATCAAGGCCTAATTAACATAATTATCAGATAGTTCCCTAATATAGCATCCGTCAATAAGTATATTGACGTCCCCTTATAAGAGGAGAAAAGAATTGCTGTGTTGGGTTAAAGAGCAAAAACGACAGATAATTATTACAATTTTATTAAAAATATTAAAAGTCAGAAAAAAACTAATTGATCTACTGAAAACAAAGGAAAAACTAAAAAATAATCATATTTTTTAATATCGGCTCATTTAAAAAAAAAAAAAAACAAGAAATCAAAAAGGATATTTATTTTCGAAAGACGGACGTCCAAAAACAAATATTTGTACCATTCTATTTTAAATATTTTTTTTCTTCTAACCATATTTTCCTATCACAAACTATACTAACCTATTAATTGAAAATAATTAAAAAAAAAAATTTACCTGAAGGAAACATTAAAAGAAATAAATAAAACAAAAAACTATATTTAATTTACACAGGGTTACAAAAAATATTATCGAAATAAATAATTTTGATAAAAAAAAATATATTACAAATAAAAAACTGTATCTTTCTAAATTTTATTATAATTATTTCATAAAGAAAAGCGAGTTGAATACCTTTTAGGAAAGATTTTTGAACTTAAAATTCATACAAAAAAAATAAAAAACTTTTTTTTTCTTTCTCATTAAAAATAAGAGCACATTTAATAGATCAAATCGACTGTGTAAAAAAAAAATCCTTTTGGAAATTTTAAAGGGGAAAATTGTATGTAAGGAAAGAACAAGCAACTTAAATTAATTTAAATCAATTAAAATATCGAATCTTTGACTCCATCCGAATACTATACCAATATTTAACTTAACTTAATCCTTTTTTCCTGGCTTATAGAACTATTAAATTTTCCCGGAAAAAGAAGGTTTGGTAAATCTCCCTGCCACATTTCAACTCCAAATATAATCGCGATGGAAGACGGTGATGTAAGTGACATACAAGAACAGTGTACCGACCAACAATCATGCGATCAACAACTAAGAAGCGACGACAAGAGATATAATCAGCGAGATGGTCCAGCATGAAGCAAGGAGGCTTTTCGACGAGACTATGGGAAAACCATCAAGAAGAGATACAGATACGAGTAATGAGAGTGACGAGGAAGATATGGATTATAGGGGGCATATACAAGAATTAAACCACGTACTTCCTATCATCAATTGGTTAAGGGAATTTTCAAGCGAAGCTGGCGAGTATGGCTCTTGGAAGAAGAGCGTAGGAGTGAGAGGTTCACCCTTATTTTTCGGCATATTGCACACTATTAGGAATAAGATTACAGGGAACGCTGACGTAGCTCTGGAATCTCACAGCACTCCGTTAAATTAGAAAAAAATAGTCGAATGTTTAAATTTGCACTACGCAGATAAAAGGGACGTAGGAACCTTAGAACATCAGATGTCAACAAAGACGCAAGGAAGTCAGAGCATAGAGGAATACTACAAGGACGTGTACAAACATTTATCACACATGCTTGAGGAGCTAGCATATATGGATTTAAATGGTGTTTCCAGGGCTACATTAACACGAATGTACAGATAAAAGGCTTTGGACACATTTATCTGCGGATTAAACAGTGACTTGTCGAGGCAAGTCACTGTTACTTCTTAGCATGAGGGATCCCCAAGATTTGCCACAAGCTTTGCATTTGTGCCAAATAATAAATAATATGGATGCCAGGACACAAAAAAAAGCATTGCGAATGCTTTCACAACCCCTAAGAAATTTAATACAGCCAAACAACAGCACTCATAGACACAACTCACAAAGCAATAATTATTTCAATGACAAATCCTATCCCCATTTTAACAGGTATGTCCCACATCAGCACAGTAACAATTGGAAGCAAAATAAAACTTTCAACAATATGTACCAACAAAGTAAATCTTTTCAAAATAAATTTTTTCAAAATAACTACTCCCCAAAGTTAGAGCAGTCTCCGCATCAATCAAAATTTAAGTATCAAAATGAATTCACACGTATGACCAACGGGAGTGAAAGGGCCAACTCAAGAGAGCGTAACTGCTCTCATGAATGCTCAGTATGTTAGAAACAAATCGTTTTTTAGATTAAAGACTTCTTCGATTCCCTATATCGAACATGAATTGGGAAACGGAGAAAAAATTAAATTGCTTATTGATACTGGATCCCACAAGAATTATATTCACCCTTGCCTTATAAAAAACTAATAGGAGGAAACGTCAAGGTTACCCACCATGATTTAGTAAATCTTTTCGGTATAAAACCACCAAAATTGAAATTTTTTATTTTGCCCATAGCATCTTTCGATGGACTAATCGGAAATTATAGTCTTCGGGAATTAAATGCTGTAGTTCATACTCAAGAGAACACATTAACTCTTCTAAAAGACATTAAAATCCCTCTTAGACAACACGTCTCCAATTCCGTTAACAGTATCACCATAAGAAATTAACACCTCAATGACGAACAAAAAGAAAATTTAAACGAACTCATTAAAAATTATAAAAATCTGTTTGCCGACCCTAACGAGACCTTAACTTACACCACCAGGGTGGTAGCGGAAATCAGGACCACAACATCTGATCCTATTTATTCAAAGTCATATGCTTACCCCATGTCGCTTAAATCCGAAAAAGATGAACAGATTTAACAACTCTTAAAGGACAAGATAATCGGACGACCTAGATCTCCATATAACTCACCGGTCTGGTTAATCAATATTTCAACGCGCCTTAGACGACATATTACGCGAACACATAGGGGCAAGATGTTATGTTTACATCGACTACATTATTATATTTGGAAAAGATGAAACAGAGCACTTTGAAAATTTGGGAAAAATTTTTCACACTCTGCAAGAAAGCAACATGAAGATTCGACTCAATAAAAGCGAGTTTATTAAAAACGAAATAGCATTTTTAGGATTTCTTGTCAGCTCAGAAGGAATAAAGACAAACCTTAAAAATGTTCAGGCCAATTGTGACCTTCCGGTTCCTACGACATTAAAATAACTCGGGTCTTTCTTGGGAATTTCAGGGATTACGGACGATTTATTCGTGATTACGCAAAAATAGCCAAACCCCTGATATCCCTTTTGAGAGGGAAATGAGAACGCGTGTCTAAAAACCTCTCTAAAAAGACTACTATTTTCACGATGAAAATTTCATAAAATCCTTCAATCTTCTAAAAGATGCCCTAATTTCAAAAGAAGTCCTCTTAGTACATTAATTCGATTTCAATAAAGTTTCGAGTTGACCACTGACGCATCTAACTATGAAATTGGCGCAGTATTATCGCAAGATTGCAAACCGATTTCATTTCTGTCATGAACATTGACTAAAACTGAGGCACACTACGCCACTAATGAAAAGGAGCTCTTAGCCATTGTGTGGAGCCTAACTTCACTACATAATTTCCTGTACGGATCAAAAAGAGTTGTAATATTTACCGACCATCAGCCACTTACTTATGCTCTTAGTAACAAGAACAGTAACAGTAAGATGAAAGGATGGAAGGCCATTATCGAAGAGTACAACTACGAGTTCAAATACAAACCGGGTACCAGTAATATGGTGGCAGTGCTTTGTCCAGACTTGTACCAAACTCAAATATTAATACTATGACTTCGACACAACACGACCATGAAAGCTCCTCTCGTAGTTATATCCCTTTCCGAATTACAAAAGACACACAATAACAGATAAAAACTTTTGCCTAAGTGATACGGAAAAAATACTAAAAACATATTTAGACCCAAAACACCTAAACGGTATAATAGCCGAAGAAATTATCTTGGGAATGATACAAACGGCATTTTCAGATCATTTCAATTCATATAAAGTTAGATTTACGCGAATTCTTTTAAAAGATATCTTAGACAAAAACGAACAACAAGAAATAATTGCTTCCACACATCTGTTAGTTCACAGAAACTGCCAAGAAAATAAAAAACAAATTACTACCATTCCAAGCTTTGCAGGTCACACGTTACATATTGATATTTTTTCTACTGAATCGAAACTTGCCTTAACGGCTATTGATAAACTCACGAAATTTGCTCAGACCAGAACGATTGAAAGCCGATCAATAGGAGAAAGCTCTGAGAGACAACCCCTTCTATTACGGTGTACGTGAATAGGTAGCTATTGACAACGAGAAATCTCTTAACTCCGCCTCAATAAAAGCCACACCGGAAAGAAACCAATAGAACCATTCTTAGGCATAGTACCCGGCATAACACCCGAACAATTCGAAAAGACTCGACTGACAAACTTTGAGAAAATTAAGGCCAAACAAACCTTCAAAAACCTATCAAAAATTTCGTATCAATTCAAGTAATTTTCATCAAATATAATAAAAGACTAGGGTCTAAAATAATAGATAAAGGAACAACTATCCCAAATGAATCCAATAAAGTAGTTCACAAATCTAACTCTGAACTCAAACCAAATCAACTGCACGAACTCAAACCAAACAGACGAAGAAAAGAGCAATTAATTTTCTCGAGACTGCTTGGAAATGGATAGCCGCATCACCGGATTACGAAGATTTTCTAATAATCAAAAAGAAGATGAATGGAATTTTAGAGAGCAACAAGAAGCAAGTGATTATCCATAACGTACAAACAAATAGAGTAAACAAGATAACCAATATAATGAACCAGATACTACAGTCCTTAAAAAATTGTAGTATTCTGGACGATCAGGCAATTCTGCAAATACAGTTTAAATTAAAATTACTTAAAGAAGAAATAGTCAATATAAATTACGCGATTCATTGAGCGAAGGTGGGAGTAATAAATTCTATATTACTATCTAAAGTCAAGGTAAAAACACTTACCGTAATATTAGATAAAGAAAATTTTCCTTATTCTTCTGAAGAGGCCCTTAATTTTGCAGAAATAAAAATTATAACGAATGGAAGTTGCTTATTCTATCTGATTAGTATACCCCTAACAAGCTCTGAAACTTTCGAAAATTGGTTAATTAAGCCTGTAAAATTTAACAATACAATTGTAAAAATCAAATTCAAAGAAATATTGTATAATAATAATTTTATATTTGGAATTACAAAAGAAAATTGTAAAAAAATATCAAACTTAATTATTTGTAACAGAAAAAATATTGTAAATATAGGTGACTCTACCTGCATACCTAATCTACTAATGGGAAAAAACCTACACCCCAAACAGAAATCGAACAAAACTTCCAACCCAAAAATTACCCAGTACCCACCAATGCACGATCCGAAGGCAGACTCAAAGATCCTGCAAATATAAAATAGAGTCAGACACAACCGAGGTTTATTCCCAGCAATAGTGTGGAACTATCAAGATACAATTCCGATCGAATGAGGACACCCGATTTTTAAGTGGGGAGGAGTTAACATCCTACAGTTGAATAACTTTTCTTACACGCGCAAACATCATAACGCACAATCATCAAAAACATTGGCAAATAACATCAAAATAAGTTCACACCGTTTTGCAATAATAATAAGTTCATCGTTTTGCAATATCAACAGAATGTGCAATTTCAGGTAAAAAATCTGATGTGGTCAGCACATAACCGACCGCAATGTGTATTGTCTAGTTAAGTGAAAATTTTACAGAATATTATAAAAATGTCTGTTAAATACTTCTTTCCAATTTTTAGGACATTAGTAAGCTTATAATTAGCATACCTAGAAAAATGTAAATTTGGCATTTGGCTCTTAGTAGATTTCGCTTTGTGCTACCCGAATTTCCTGAAATGCTCGCCAGTTAGTTTCGGTAACAACCAGAACTCAAATATCAAATTTCAAGAAATTCCATCAATTCGTTCCGTAGATATGGTGAAAAATGTAAGATCGGCCCGCAGATCAGTTTTCGAGCCCTGATCTTTCCAAAAAATTTATATGTTCATTGCTTTAGTACGAGAAATTCATATATTAAATTTCAATGAGATTGGTCAATTATATCCCTTTATATACGCAAAAATGTATATTTGGCCAGTAGTAAACGTCCAGTTGCTGACGCCTGATTTCTTCCAAAAGTTAGGAATTTTTGCGGACGGCTGAGAAAAGCTTATATATGAAATTTCAAGTAAATGTGTTCAATACTTTCTTCAAAATGTTCAAAAATGTAAAACAGTCCCGCTAAAAAGTGCAGTTCCTGAGGCCTGATATATACCAAAAGTTGATCAATCCGTGCCATGGTGGAAATAAACTTACATATAAAATTTCATCAAAATCGGTTCAGCCGAACTTGAGATACACGCGTACACACACAGACCGACAGACCGACGGACCGACAGGTTGCTAAAAATAGTTTACTTACACTTCCCTACTGTGGAGAAGTGCATTCCCACCGAAAACTCGATATGCAAAATTTGTTGCCATCACATAACCTACCTATTGTATACACAATACGGTCGGTAAAAAAGCTATCATTCATATAACGCGTGATATGCAGGTAGAGTTATTAAACACACTCTTGTATTTTTTAGTTTAGTTTATGTAAGAAATTTTAATTCAGTCCACAGTAAAAGACCTGTTGCCTCATTCTCAAAATAAAATCCGATCTGCGCAGGCAGACTTACAGACAGATCGGCAGATATCTTTCTAAAAATAGTTACGATTACCTAGCATGGAAAAACACATTCTGTCTGTTCCAATCACGTGTCGTTCGCAAACGATCCTTAAAGAACGAATCACTTCACTGAACTTCATAGTCTACTTCTTCAAAAATGAATCATTCATCGTTCACTAAGAATTTTAATTATTAAAAAAATGAAGAATATACATTAATAATTGATATACATTTTATATTTTTCCTTATTTCTTTCTGTATTAATATTACAATAATAAAAATAAGTTGTTGAAACAGCTGCGTAATGAATAATCGTTATTAAAAACAATTTTTTTTCACTTTAGTTGCATTTGCAAAAGTAGAAAAATAAATATTGGAGATAGCAAAGCAATAACCCATATTATGAAATCACTGTTCACCAATATATTATTTGCTTATCTTAAAGAGGTCGTTGCATTTTGTCATTCCAATTGAGCGTTGTTTCACCAACGTCAGCTGTCGTTCCCATTGAGACATTCACATACATAAAAAAAATGTAAATACGAGAGAAAATTAATAAATTAAATAACTTCGTGGTCGTCTCCTTCGTTGGGAATCCATCTTGTTGTGGTGAAGAGGCTCAATTAGGACTGCTTGCGGTCTGAAAACGAATAAATTCCCAAGGGCTTAGAGTATCGACAATGGCCAATCTCTAATAAGTCCCAAGGCATAGAGTAACGGCACCAGCCAATCCCTAATAGGTCCCAACCCCAAGCCAAGTTGAGACACTTGCACCGAGGGCTGAATGGCCAAGGGGGTCAATTAGTCGCTAGCACGGTACTCCAGATATCGGGCTCTCCGGTTTAAACAAATCCCTTACCACGGTATGAGGTTCTGCCGTGGTCGACCGTCTTTCCTCATTTCAATTCCTACAGTGTATGTTATCAATCTCCAGAGCCTTCAGGCTTTCGGGTTCTCCTAATCCAGGGCCTTCAGACCTAAACACACTTAGTACTATCGAAAGACAGGACGAGTTTTTGTCCGCTTCCGAAAGCACACCAAACTCTTCCGACTCGGAAGACAGGGACCTAACTGTACTTTCTGTTGGACAGAAGGAAGATGTGCAAGGCGAACTTCTGCCTGGCATCGATAAAAAATCTGTTTCAACAACTGTCGATCTTCGAGATCGATTTTGTGATCTCCGGGTTCATAAATCCCTAAATGGCAGTGAAGATCCGGCTCAGACGCCTTTTTCGTACGGGGCTACCTCGCGACAAGACCCTCAAACTGGCTAAATTAAAAATTGTCGACAGAGCTGGAAAGGCTCAAAAAACATAAATCTAAACGGAGTAGGTCAGATGACAGCTCTCAAAAAGTAATCCCTTGAAAAGGGATAGGAAAAGTGGAAACACTGTTTCGGTGGCGTCGGAGCTTTCGAAAACCGGCTCCAATCCTTCCTTTACGGATATAATTAAGGCCATAAATCTAGCCATAACCAAGGAACAATATTCTCAAAAAAAAATTTACCGAGAGCCAGCTTCAGCTGATTTAAGATTCAATCATGAATATAGTAGTGAACCTCCCGCTGGATGGCATTTGCCCCTCTTTTCTGGGTAGTCGGAAAAGAAACGGATGGCTCAGCATTAGTTGCACCGAGTTTCATGAACCTAGCCTTAATATTTTTCAAAACATTTAAAATTTTCTTTTGGAGTTGTATGGCAGCTACCCGAAAATGTCAAGTAATTAAAATTTGAAAATATATCACACCATTTTGTGGACATCTTATATGTAATAATTGGACATTTTATATCAATATCTATATAAGTTTTCGATCTCTATTGTATTTAATCTCTATTATATTTAAAAAAATCTATTTGAGTTGTTTGGTAGCTACCCGAACCCGTTGTCAGAATTGGCAAATAGCAGCCGTTGTTGGCACAAAAAAAAAAACTTGTGAAAGTTTGGTGTCGATTGCATTATTCGTTTCTGAGTTATCGTGCGACCGGACGGACGGATGGACATGTCCAAATCAATGCAGAATAATATGCTGAATATATATATAGCAAGAATATATATTCATGTCCAAACTGGACACGTCCCCTTCAAGAGGTTACAAACCCCATACCAGATGAATACACCCTTCACGAAGTGCAGGGTATAAAAAAACGTTTCCAGTGGGAGCAAAAATATTACGAACCGATATGTATGTAGATGATGTAATGTCAGGTAGGGATACAATTGCCGTACAAAGCAAATTACAACTTATATAGCTTTAGACTTCACAAATGGACAGGTAACAACCCACAACTCGTAGACAACACAGTGCCGACAAAATGAGTTGAAATGGGAAATACACAAACTGAGTCACGTAAAATATTAGGAATACGATACCACCCCAAAAGAAGATGATTTAAAATAATCTATCTTCCGGGCAAACCAAAATATATCACAAAAAGGGTTATGCTATCCGAAATTTCCAGAATTTTCAGAAAAAAAAACTTCTTGTTGCTTGGTTTGAAGTTAATTAATTTATTTATTAAAAGTCTGACCTATTTATATAAAATTTATACTATTTAAAATTAATTATTTCCCACAGAAATGAACTAGTAAGCAATTTTATGCATTACTAAAATTCATAATTTTCCTATGTCAACTTACGTATCAGATGAACTTCAAATTTACTTAAAGTAAAATTGACAGACAAAATATATGTAATTTGATTTCTACTAAAATAGTGTGAGAAAGTAATGTATGAGAAAATATTTACATTGACAGTCTATAAGGCTTGCAAATACATGTGCGTTAATATTAAGTTATGACAAATTAGAATTTTTATTTTATTTTAAATTTAAACGTATTTTAAACGCCCACTTACAATTTTAATTTGGCTCCGAGTAGAGTTTCATTGAAATTTAATGTTTGAGCTCTGGTAATAACCAAGAAATTCAAGAAATTCGATCAATTCGTTCCGTAGATATGGCGAAAAATGTATAAACGGGCCCAAGATCAGTTTCCGAGCCCTAATCTCTCCAAAAATTTAAGATTCATTATTTTAACACCTCGAATTTAAATATTAAATTTCAATGAAATCAGCTAATTATTTTTCGTCATAATATGTGCAAAAATGTATATTTGGCCTATAGTATACGTCCAGTTTCTGACACCTGATTTCTTCCAAAAGATAATAGATTACGGGTTCGGTCGAATGAAACTTATATATGAAATTTTAAGTAAATCAGTTGAGTATTTTTTTCAAAATGATCAAAAATGTAAAAGAGGCCCGCTAAAAAGTCCAGCTCCCGAGGCCTGATATATCCCAAAAGTTGATCAATCCGTGCCATAGTCGAAATAAACTTTCATAAAATTGCGTGTACACACAGACTGACAGATGGACAGGTTGCTAAAAATAGTTTATTTACACTTCCCCACCATGGAGAAGCGCGTTCCCACCGAAAACTCGATATGCAAAATTCGTTGCCATCACATAACCTACCTTATTGTGTACACAATGCGTCGGTAAATATAGAATTCAGAATAATTGTTGTTACACAACAGTGAGAGACACAAAGAATACTCAAAACTTTCACAAAAAAAAAAAACAAAAAAATATTTAAATCGGAATACTTCGAAAACATAAAACATTAAGAATTCTTTTTGTAATTTTTTCCGATTGCAAATTTTCGGAAAATATTTTCAGCTGGGTGACCTCATAGATGGCATTAGGCTAAAACATCTGGTTTATTCTTTCGGAAAGCTTGCTAATTGACTAGGAGAAACTGCACATTTAATAAGGTCCTTAAATTAGTTCAATGTGCAATTGAGATATATTTACCAAATTTATTATTATAGGCACAACCTACGGCCGATAGAAATGCAGATTTAGAACCCAAGAGAGAGTGACAGTCCACATCTGTTTTTCAAATCTTTAGTTAGAAAAGATTAAAATTATTGCTAACATTTATATTATTCATTAGTACTAACATTTGCAACATATTCATATTTTTATTCATATTTTTATCAGAAAAAAACATCAGACAATTTTTTCATTGTTTTCATCATTGAGTTCGTTTACTAATTTAAATTGCAAGAATGAAATTGCATAGAAAAGAGGGAAAACAATATCATTTTGAAAACACTGAAATATACATATAAATATTCAATACACATATGTATGTGTGTAGCGCGGACATACATATACATATGCAATCGTTAACACTTAGATTAACCGTCAAGTGATTACAAAAAATGGTCAACCGAAATACGTTTTGCATATTACCCATCATTTTTTAAATTACTATAAAATTCTTAATACATTATGAATTGAAAGCTTTGATTTGTAGAAAATTTTTAATAATTGTACCCGAATTGTCTAAATTAGAGTTTTCTGTTTCTATCAAAAAAAGAGGAGAAAATGTTCCAATTTTATAAAAATGTTTTTCAGTCTCTAACATCTTCATCGCAGCCTGGTTGTCAGTGAAGAAACTGACGCTGCTACGAGTATTAACATTTCCAACAGGTAAACGCAACAGGTAAGCCTGCTTTATCGTAACCACTTCTTTCTACAATATATTGCAATTTTGTCCTCATATGATACACAAGAAAAAGTTCAACGTGTAATATAGCTCAGATTAAACTTCATCACCTACTCTATCTTCACATTGGTCCACTTTCGACTTTCATTCAGCTTTACATAGAACAATTTATATGTCTATTTTTTTTCTTTTGTTTTTTGCTTTTATTCGCTTTGAACTTCTAAGTACAGATGGATAATTAACTGTCTTAGTCTTACGCAAATTTACATTTTTATACCAACACAAACATATGTTCGAAGGGGATATTAAATTTGCAATAATACCAATAGCCAGCTTTGTTGTTAACACGAACAATAGAGGATGTCACTAGTTTCAATTACCTTAATAGTATCAATACCACAAGTGGGGGCGCAGACGAGGATATCAAAAATAGAATCAAAATGGCAAGGATGGCATTTCGGCGACTTTGGAAAATCTGGAAATCGGGACACGTAGCTAGATCAACTAAGCTAAAAGTATTCAACGGCTGCGTCAAGTCAGTCCTTCTATGGGAGAGTGAGACCTGGTTCTTACGAAAAAATGAAATGAAAAATTCACAGACAATGCTTAATAGATACTTTCGAAGTATCTGCAACGTACATTGGCTTAGGAGAGAAACAAATACGGATCTCTGGGAAATTACGAGCCAGGAGCCGGTAAAATCTACAATCAAAAGTAGAAAATGGGTTTGGATTAGGCACACACTCCATAGAGCCCCGACCGCAATAGCGCGGCAACAATAGCGATGGAGAGGAATCCGCAGGGAAGAAGGGATGTGGGATGACCACATTAATGTGGAGGAGATCGGTCGCAAGTGAGTGAAGCAGACAAAAATAAAAATTTAAATTTTTCATTTACTTTAATTGTATGTACATTCTCACCTATTTTATAAAATAGGCAATTAATTATCATATAATTCATTATCCTCAGATAATGAATTATATAATTACTAATAAAAGAACATAGAATCAATACATAAGATAAAAATTAGAACTACATGTCAAACTGAAACTATGGGAATTTAATAACTCGACTAAAGCTGATTAACGAGAAACACAAAATTATTTAATTAACACAGAATATATAAAAATCTTAATTAAAAAAATTTAAAATAAAATGGCAACAAGAATAGGTGAAATACCAAATATAGCAATAAAAAATTTAGCAAATAATTTTCCCACTTATTACTACATATTATTTAATAACCTACTAAATTATAACTATTTCCCAAAAAGATTTGCCCAAAAATTTGAGATCAATAATCTTATTACCTAATATGAGCAAAATTTTTGAAAGAATTGTATATTCGAAAATATCCCAATTTACAGAGAGCGAAAATATTATTCCCATGTTTCAATTTGGATTTGGAGAAAAACATTCTACAATTCATGCTGTGAATAAATTAGTCTCAGGCATATGTTGAAATATAAAAACCCGTATAACTCATTATCATTTTACTATACATTATCATAAAAAATTAATTTCGTATTAAATTAATTAAATTAATTGAAAATATAATATATAATAGAAAATTTATAATTAAGGTTAAAGCAAATTTAGAAATAGCACATACTATCAGTAATGAACTACAACGAAGGAGAGTTTTAGCACCAATTTTATTCATTATTTTTATTTTTGAAATATTACACAAATTAAATGAATACTCCGAAAATTTTTCAGATATCGCGATTGCAAATGATTTGATCATTTACACTTCAAGAACTAAAAAATCTATGATTCAAAATGAGCTACAAAATTAATTTAATAACATACTGGGCTATTTTTATATTTGGAAACTAAATACTAAACTAAATACCTGTTAAAATAAATAAATTAAATACCTTGGACACACGAGTGCCAAGTTTCATTAATCTGACTTTATCATTTTTTCGAATATTTAAAATTAGCTGTTGTAGTTGTGTGACAGTTACCCTAACCAACGCAGCCCTTCCAATGTAGAGTGTAATTGGACACATCTTTACAAAATTTGATATTAATATCTTTATTGGATTTTAAAATATTTAAAAAAAATCTTTTTGAAAATTACCCGAACCCATTGGCTTCTTTGAAACACTTTTTTGGTTTCTTAAACACTAAATTTTGATTCTCTCACTCTCAAAAAAATTCAAACTGTTTGAGTTCGTATCCCAAAACAACTATACTGTTTTAAAGATACACGCGAGTACCTTTAATTTAAAACTTTAATTTTGTAAGAACAGCTTGAATTGTGTAAAACAAATACAAAACAAAAAAAACAAAAATAATACATAGCTTAGACTTAATCACACAAACGGTAAGTGTGGCATCAAATTTATAGATGGACGGCCAAGTTGAAGAAAATGATGTTCATATATTGGTAAATAAAAAAAGCATTTAGAATTATAAACGTATTACTTTCACAGATGAATTTAAAATTAACTTTTTTGATTCTAAAGAAAAACAAGTAGTTGGAAGGAAATAAAATAAGACATAAAATAAAAAATCAAATTTTTGAGAAATCATATTTTTATTATTTAAATTCTCATTACTATCTGGAAAAATATAACATTGACTTTTTTTAATATTTTTTAGAGTTTCCATAAATGACTAATAAAGTTCAAATTATTTAAATTGATATTTTTATGATATATTTTATTGTTTTCATATAAAACAATAAAAATAATATTATAAAATTTCTTCATGTATAGCACACTCCCCCGTGCCCTCGTATTGTAAAAAAGTGTTTAATCGGTGTTATATACATTTACTTGTTTTAAAAACATTAGTAAAATAGAAAATAAAATTTTCAGTTTTGTTTAGTCTTTAAAATAATCACATACTTTTTTTAGAAATGAATCACATATGAAGCGACTTCATTTGCCTGCTAAATTCCGTAAATTAAAATTTAGCATTTTAGAGTTTTTCGCTCGAACAATAAAAATGAGATTTTAAGTACATACGTACATAAATTGTGTATGTATATATTTTTAAAGCTTGTTGATGAAACATTATTCAACACAATAACAAACGAAGCATTAATATTCAGATGCCACAAACCATCTGAGGTCTTTGATAAAAGCTGACATTTATTTAAGCTCATTTCGATTTTTCGAACTAAAAATATGTGAGATTTATTTGTCGTTCTCGGTTTGTGTTTCTAATAATATAAAGTATAACAGAAAAACGTGCTTTTGTTATACAAAAATGTTTTCAGAAAATCTTAGAACAGGCCTATTTCGGGGTTAAAAAGTTCCAATGTCAGATTTTTCTGGGGCCCTAGAGGCAAAACCTTATCTAATGCCTTTTGTGCTATGTCTCTAGCCCTTCTAGAAGTATCCGTAATAACTAGTCGTGTGTGCATGCATTGCAATTCTTGCAAGTATTATGCCTGTAGTTTTGAAATTGTGTTCCATTCTGAGATATTTTAAGTTTACTTTATTTATTCAAAAACACACCCGTAATATAGATACATATACATATGCTTTTTCTAATAAATAATAAGATAAAACCTAAAATAAGAAAAGTTCTGAAAAATAATTACCAAAAAATACATAATTAAGCAAATAATTAGTTCCTTTAAGATCTAATACCTTTGAGTAATTTATTTTAGAACCTCGATTTGAGTTATATCGCATAAAATCTTAAAATACTTTTTACAATAAGCACTTTAAGAGATAAATTACTATATACGCATAAAATAATGCGCTATTAAAATGCATGCGTATTGTGTGTATATTTGCAATGTGTGTATTTGCAGTTTTAATACATGCGAATAAAACGCGTGTTTGTGAAATGAGTTACCACCAATACTAACGTATATAGGGTAACTCGTATAGCATAAGATTTCTATGCAAAAAGTCCTAGGTTCGAACCCTGAAAAATGCGATTTGCCAGATGAACTTTTTTTATGATAATTAAAACTTTACAATTTTCTTAAGAAAGTTTTCACTTTTTGTTATAACTCACACTTCCAAAAATGAATTTATATACAATATTAATACTTCCAAAAGTAAGTAAAAAATTACCCCTACAGGATGTAGCACCATTTTGTAAAAAACGGTTACAAAACATCTTGGGAGGGGGTGAAGGGGGAGGTCGGGTGGAATTCTTGCTTTTTCTGGGACCCTAGAGGCAAAACTCTACCTAATGCCTTTTGTCCCATGTCTCTAGCCCTTCTAGAAGTACCCGTATTTTTTACCACCTGAGAAGTAGCTATATATATATAATGTAAAATAGAATGGTTTATGAAGAGTTATACGAAATATGAATAAAATAGTGGTTAGCGGTGGTAAGCAGGCCACCTAACGATTTTTTTTTTAATTTTCCATTTGAATTGAATAATATTCAAAACTGTGGTTAAACATATGAAAATAAATTTTAAACACATTATTATTAAATGATGAAGGTAAACGTACAGAAATAAAATATTCAAATAAAGAAAAGTTTTAGGCATAAACAAAATAATAATGTTGTTCAAATATATGCATGTACATATGTGTGTATTAGAATTGAACATCTTAAAATTTTTCGTTCGAACAATAACAAATAAAATTTTAAGTACAAACATACATAATTGTGAATTCATACCTATTTTTTTAAAGCTCCTGACTAAACATAATATTAAAACTGTTGGTAAACATATACAATTCAATTTTTCAAATAAAAAGGTTTATGCAAAAACAAAATAATAGTTTTATTCAAATATATGTATGTAAATATCAATATGAGTGTCTGTTCTCAAATTTTTTAAACTGTCAAAAAGTAAAATAAAAGTGCAAGCAATATAACCCTGATACTTAATGAAAATAAAAAATCCTCGCAACAAAATTATATCAATATTTATTTCATGAATTCAAGCATACTTAAAAGGAAAATTAAAAACATGAAAAATAAAACATCGTCTGGAATGAACTTTATTCCCAATATAT
Source organism: Condylostylus longicornis (assembly GCF_029603195.1). Taxonomy (NCBI): domain Eukaryota; kingdom Metazoa; phylum Arthropoda; class Insecta; order Diptera; family Dolichopodidae; genus Condylostylus; species Condylostylus longicornis. The sequence goes on along the minus strand of NW_026578147.1, from coordinate 708,665 downwards.
TAATAAAAAACCTAAGTGATAAAATTTTAAACTTAAGTGATAAACCTAAGTGGAAAAATATATATAATACTTTTCAGTAATGATTTAAACCATCCCAAGTCTTTGGAAATATAGTAATTAAAAAGACAAGAAAGGATCCGACAGACCAAAATAAGTTTTATTATTTAAGCTTATTCGCAAATATTCGTAAGCTATATAAGGCTGTAATATATGATAAAATTAATAGTTTTATTCATGAGAGTAACACCATGCCTAAAAATCAGCTTGACTTTAGGTATAAACATAGTACGATTCACGCTATGTCGAAACTGACATTCTTTGCCTCGTAAACCTCGAAAAAGCGTTCAACTCAGTTTGAACCGATGGATTGATATTTAAAACTGTTGAAATTTTCCCAACACTTGGTTAACTTAATACATAATATGGTATTTATATACAGATTCTATATAACACCAAATAATAAAAAAGACTTTTCTCACACCAGAAAAATATGTAATGGATTGCAATAAGGTGCTGTTAATTTCCCAATTTTATTTTTGTTATATATATTAGAATTATTGAACATGCTATAAAATATAAGAGGTAGAAATTACAGAGATACAGATTATTAATGTGCTCAGCAAATGATAACGTTGAAAAGACAAAACGATTTCTATAAAATATGGTTATTAAAAATAAATTATAAAAAATGTAGTATTGTTTTGCAATAATTATAGTTATTTCAATTCCGACCTTAAATCTAACAGGAAAAATTTCACAATACGGGCTATAAACTATACAACAATCACAAAACAAGGTCCGTCAATTTCTTGGAACATATTTACAAAGAAATTTAAAATATACAACACACATCAAAAAGATACTTGAAAACGGCAATAAAATAATTTTCGCTTGTAATTTTCTATTTTATTATAATCTAGGATGCGTGAATCACCCGGGGATATTGGTGGTTAGGCGGATCATGACAAGTATGATGCACATACAATATTGAATTGAGTCAGTTAGTAACAATATTAGTTGTAAGGTAGATTAAGTTAGGATAAGTTTTACATTAAAAAGTGATTAACAAATCATTATTTTTATATTTTTAATATTTAAAAGAGAAAAATATTATTAAAGTTTTTAAAAATCTATAATTAACCTATGAATTTAACAAAAAAAAATTTAATTTTTTACAATTTTAAGTGTTAAAACTTAGGAAAATATAATACATCCCGTTTTTGCTAATTTATTTAATTCTTATATCGATAAATAATAAATTTTATCAGGTTTTATAATATAAAAGATATTACTTAGTGAAATAATTCCAAGACACTACTGATAGCAAATGTCTACGAATACAAATGATTATAGATGTGGTACGATGCCGATCAAATAATAATGTTAATAATAGAAGAAATTAGATAGACCAGCTAAATTTTGGTTTAAAGTATTATCAATTAAATGCTAGAACCAAAAGAAGTGGCGCTCTGTGCGTTTCTGCACATTTAGGGTGCCTTCGATAACACCTCGGAAGAGGCGGTAGAGGGAGTCTTAGGGAGCACGGGCGCGGATACCACAACGCCGCTCTAAATGTTTCAGGAAGCGCACTAAGAAGAATGAGGGTGCTCAAAGAGGGGAATTGGGATCTTCTCCTCCTCTGAATATTTCCATCCGTGGAAGGAAAATTTTACGGGCTACCCGTTCGTGTGATACACTGATGGATCAAAGATCAATGAGGGGACGGGTGATGGCGTTTTCGAGCTTAGAACCAAATTATCCGAACCCATAGGGCGTATTCCAGCGTCTTTCAGGTGGACGGGTATGCCATTGACATGTGTGTGCAGATCAACCTTGAAAAACGCTATCACGGACAGTAAAAATTGATCATGTCGGATAGCAAGACAACTATCGGAGCGCTGAACTCTTTCTCATTATCCTCTGAGGCAGTATGAGGCTGACTTGAGAAGCTCAACAAATTGGCTAGATGAAACCGGGCCACACTGTGCTAGGTGCCTGAGAACGTGTGCGTGAAAAAAAACGGGGCGACTAGCGCGCAGGCGCAGGGGCCAAACACACGTATGGCGGCCTCTTCTTGGGCCGGAGCCCTTCTGTTGGACTGAACCACATACGATTCGAGGAGAATTAAGGGAAAATGGAGAGGCGGCGTTCGGAGCGCTGGAGGGTCTTCCAAAACTTCGACAGTCTAAGGACCTTTTCGGAGATTATGACCAGGGACGCTTCAATAGGGCTCGGCAAAAATCAGGTGAAAATTCTAGCCTCGATCTTGACGATGCGTTGTAAGCTTAGGGATCATCTTAGAAGGCTTAACCGAGAAAGTGATAGTAATTGCAGGTTTTGCGGGCGGGACGAGGAGTTCTCGGCGTACCTTCTGAGGCAATGCGGAGCCCTCGTCCGCGTGTGATGGAAGGTACTGGGGATCGACGTGCTCACTCCTGCGGAGCTGCGGTCTACTGGCCCTTCAAAGTTGCTCGAATTCATCAGGGGGTTGGGTGTTAAGGGGATGTTGTAGAGCTTTGACCCGCTCCCAGTTGGGAGGCACAATAGATCTATATTTTCTCGACGCGGTGCAATGTTACCCTTTCTTTGCAATCTACAATCTACAATCATCAATTAAAAATTTTGTGGGATTTATAACGGTAAACGATACCCTACGCCAATGAATGTTTAGTAAAGTTATATATGATTTAGTAAAGTTATATATGATATGTTAATACCCTGTCAGGTCACTATAAAAATTATACTCAATATTATATAACTTAATATGTAATACTAATAAATATCATACAAGTAATTTTCAAATATTCATAATATTCGATACTAAAGACTAAGAATAATAAATAGTAAACATTAGTAAACTGAAATATTTGATATAAACAAAAACTACGGTAGGCTACTCACCTACTTAGCTAACTCTCTATGACCATAGAAACTAGGGCATGATAGATATCATGCACTAGCCCTATACTCCTCCTAGGAGTGAAGAAGGAAAAAAAAAACATATAAAAGGAACGTGAAAAAGTACTCAAAGGTGGTTCGCCAACTTCATTTTTATATTTCAGAATTAAACGGAGCACCAATTTTTGTTCTACAAAATTTAAACTGCTAGTTTCATAAAAAACTTGGGAAACTTTAAAATTTATGTTCACGCAATTCCATATGGCATTAAATTTCAAATATTCTAACATCTATCTTGAAATAATTCTATTTCAAGATGTTCTGAAAAAATTTTTGTAAAATATTAGTACGTTTTTAGCACTTTTCCAAAAAAAATTTTTGAAAAAAAGTGGTTATTAGTTTCACACTGTCCGTCCGTCCGTCCGTGTGTCTGTTTACAAAACTTCTACACCCTTGAAGATAGAAAGCTGAAATTTTATATGCTCATAGATTTTTACTAGAAACTAATTTTCGTAGAACAAAATTTTTACCTATCTCCTTCTCTTTAAAAGTTATACCCCCCAAAATCCTAAAAATTCCATTTTTCAACTATTTGTTGTAGTACCATATGCATTTTTCAAATTTTTCAAACGCAGAAATAAATTAGGTGGCTTCCTCTATTGCATCATACTGTACTTGAACTTTAAAAAAGCAAAATGGCCGCTAAAATTTACCGTTATCTGAAGTCAGTTTTTTTCTAATTTTTGGTTACGTTTTTCTTCTACACCGTACGTTGTAAGAGTCTAAAATTAGACATATCTGTTAGACAATAATAAATAGTTCATTTGGTTAGAAGAAAATATTTTTCCAACTGCAACCCCTCTCAAGTTATCGCCTCTTGAAATTTGTAAAATTTTAATATATGGCATCTTATATTTGCGAAATGGCAAACTTTTTTAATTTTCTACAAACGCAGAAGGGTAACGGTAAACTCCATGCCATTAAGAAATATAATTATTTTTCTTAACCCCATAGAAAGCATTGAAAAAATTAGTTAAGAAGCTTTGAAAAAATTATACATATGTACATGCTTATGTACTTTTTGCGAATTTTTCAAACTATTATAACAATATTTTTTTGGAAATTTTCTTTAAACTTTTATAATAATATTTATCTGTTATATATTAAAAAAAAAATAAAACAAAATATTTAAACAAAAAAAAAAACATTTTTAAAATAATTCAAAAAAAGAAAAATACGACAATATCTAGGCAAGCATCGATCCAAAAACCTTCTGGCTACGCAGAATCTTGAATTTCCCTTTATAATTCTATATTTTATTCATATTTCGTATAACTCTTCAAAAACTATCCTTTTTTACATTATATATAAATAGCTTCTTCTAAGGTGTCAAAAAGTACGGGTACTTCTAGAAGGGCTGGAGGCATGGGACAATAGGCATTAGATAGGGGTTTGCCTCTAGGGTCCCAGAAAAAGCATTAATTCCACCCACCTTCCCCCTTCACCCCAAGATGCTTTTATAATAATACCCATCTGTGTCCGCTTTTTACAAAATGGCACCACATCCTGTAGGGGTAATTTGTATTTACATTTTGTATAAATATTGTATATAAATTCACTTTTGGAAGTGTGAGTTATAACAAGAAGTGAACACTTCCCCAAGAAAATTGTTAAAGTTACTGTAATCTACATTGTTTTAAAATAAATATGTATAGGTACGCATTGAGTTTCGTATTCTTTTCGCGATCTGCTGCAAAATGTATTAGTAAGGAAAACATAATTGTACATTAAATTTCATGACAATATATTTTAAGGACAAAATTTTATAAGAAAATGCTATTTTATTGCATTCAATTTTTAAAAACAGGGTAATTTAAAAAAAAATATTTAGGGGCGGAAACTTGCTGATATTGATTTGTAAGGGTAAAGCTTTCATAATTACATTTTAAATAAGAATACAAAAAAAAAATAATAAAAAAAAAATAATCAATAAAAAAAAATTTCATCTGACAAATCGCATTTTACAGGGTTCGAACTTTAAACTTTTTGTATAGAAATTGTATGCTATGCGCATCACCCTATACGTTAGTATTAGTGTTAATTGATTAAAAATTCACGTGTTTTTTATCGCATGTATTATATAATCCAAATTTATATGTGCATGGATTTTAGTAATAAATTATTTTAAGCACGAATAGCCGCTTAAGGTGCTTATTGTCAAAGGTATTTTACAATTTCTTTACTTATGTACTTTATCGTAGTTATTTTTAAGAGCTTTTCTTATTTTAAGTTTCATCTTATAAAATATTAGGAAAAAACATATTTACATGTATATCACGGGTGTGTTTTGAAGAAAAAAAGTAAACTTACAGCATCTCGAACACAGAGTGGAACACAATTTCAAAAGGAAAGACAGAATACTTGCAAGGCTTGCAATGCAAGCACACGCTACTAGTTAGCACTTTTCCAAAAATTTTTGGAAAAAAAGTGCTTATTAGTTTCACTCTGTCCGTCCGTGGACACTTTTTTTGTTTACAAAACTTCTACACCCTTGAAGATAGAAAGCTGAAATTTAATACGTACATAGATCTTTACTAGAAACTTATTTCCGCAGAACAAAATTTTTACCTATCTCCCCCCCTCTTGAAGTTATACCCGCCCTAAAAGCCTAAAAATGGTCTTTCTTAACTATTTATTGCAATGAAACCATAAGCATTTTTCAAATTTTGCAAACGCAGAAAGGCAGCGGGATGCTTCCTTTAGTTAAACTTTAGAAAAACAAAATGACCGCTCAAATTTACCGTTATCTAAAGTCCTTTTTTCCAAAGTTTTGATGTAGTTTTTCTTCTAGACTCCAGCCTGTAGATGCTTGAAATTTTAGGGGCTTTTAGACATTAATAAAATGTTCATTTCGTTAGAAGAGAATTTTCACCACCACCCCCTCTCAAGTTATCGCCTCTTGAAATTTGTAAAACTGAATTTTTGACGGTTTATATTTCCGAAACCGCAAGCTGTTTCAAATTTCTATAAACGCAAAAAGCTAACGATAAATTCCATGACATTAAAAAATATAATTATTTTTCTTAACTCACACAATTAACTCTTAAAATCGAGCATTATGTTAACCCCTCTGTATATTAATTTTTGCTTTATATCAAAGACTGCTAAGAAAAGTGCTACAATACAAACCATTGGTTTGACCCAACTTTATTTTATATACATAATTACTCCTCAGGTGTTAAAAAAACACGGGTACTTCTAGAAAGGCCAGAGACATGGGACAAAAGGCATTGGATAGGGTTTTGCCTCTAGAGTCCCAGAAAAATCTGACAATGGAACATTTTAGGACCGAAATAGCTCTATTTTAAGATTTTCTGAAAAAATTTTTGTGTAACAAAAGTACGTTTTTCTTTTAAACTTTATATTATTAGAAACACAAACCAAGAAAAAAACAATACGTTTTACGTTGTTATTAGAAGCACAAACCGATAAATAAATAATGTTTGAAAACGTAAAGATCTCAAATATTTTTGGTTCGAAAAATCGAAATAAACTTAACATAAATAAATGGCAGCTTTTAATGTTTTATTCGTTATTGTTTTGAATATTATGTTTTGTCAGCAAGCTTTAAAAAAGTATACATACACAATTTATGTACGTATGTACTTAAATTTTCATTTTTATTATTCGAGCGAAAAACTCTAAAATGCTAAATTTTAATACATTCATATGTACATACATGTATTTGAATAAAAATATTATTTTTTTTATGCCTCAACCTTTTCTTTATTTGAAAAATTTATTTTTGTACTATTGATTTAATAATTATGTGTTTAAAATTTATTTATATACATATGAAAACCACAGTTTTGAATATTATTCAATTCGTATAGAAAGCTTAAAAAAATTTAGTTAGGAAGCTTCAACACAAATATACATATGTACATATTTTTGTACTTAAAATTTTTGCGAATTTTTCCAAACTATTATAACAATATTTTTTTTAGAAATTTTCTTTAAACTTTTATAATAATACCCATCTGTTACGAAATCATTTTTGCTGCATTTGAATTGTTTATTCCAGTGTTGAAAACTAAAGATACTGACTCTGGCCCTTCATGGTTTCCACAAGAGTTGAGGGTACTTCGCAACAAAAAGAATAAGCTGTGGCGCAAATATCTCTCCACTAAAGGCGACAGGGACTATGAAAATTTCCGATTGTCGTATGATCAATTTAAATTAGCAGCAAAAGAACATTACGACTTCTATATCTATAAAACTTCGGATAACTTAATACGTAATCCCAAAGTCTTTTGGAAGTTCATAAACCATAAGAGAAAAAGCGATAGTTATCCAACGTTCTTGAAATTCGGCGGGAATACAAGTAATAATTCCTAAATTATTTTCGAATTTTTTTCATAACTTTTTCGCCGAATCTTACTCTTTTTCATCTTTTCAATTAAATGTCGACAACTTTCGGCACATTCATAACTATTCTAAAACTACCTTTACAAATTTTGTGATGAACCCTTTTGCGGTTGAAAAATATCTTTCTAAGCTGGGTTCCAGTCCTTCTCCTGGACCAGATGAAGTTCCTGAGATTATTTTAAGCAGGTGCTGCTCTTCTTTGGCGCTCATCTTAACCGTAATTTTTACTAAGTCTTATTCTTCGGCCAATCCATAAGAAAAACAATAAAAATGACCTGTCAAACTATCATCCTATAGCTAAACTGTCGGCAATTCCTAAGGTCGAAGCATCGATCCAAAAGCCTTCTGGCTACGCAAAATCTTGAATTTTCCTTTATAATTCTATATTTTATTCATATTTCGTATAATTCTTCAAAAACTATCCTTTTTTACATTATATATAAATACCTACTTCTAAAGTGTCAAAAAGTACAGGTACTTCTAGAAGGGCTAGAGACATGGGACAATAGGCATCAGATAGGGGTTTGCTTCTAGGGTCCCAGAAAAAGCATTAATTCCACCCACCTTCTCCCTTCACCCCAAGATGCTTTTATAATAATACCCATCTGTGTCCGCTTTTTACAAAATGGCACCACATCCTGTAGGGGTAATTTGTATTTACATTTGGTATAAATATTGTCCAATCCATAAGAAAAACAATAAAAATGACGTGTCAAAACTGTCGGCAATTCCTAAAGTTTTTGAGTTGATGGTATATGACAATATATATTTCCATTGTATGCCATACACTAGTGTGCGTCAGCATGGCTTCTTGAAAAAGAAATCCACGGTGACTGTGGAAGCCACGACAGTTTTCTCAAATAATATGGAAAAAGGGTATCAGACGGACGTAATTTACACAGACTTTAGCAAGGCCTTTGACATACTACCCTATGAAATTATTATTTTAAAATTGAAACTCTTAGGATTTCCTGATAACTTCTTATCATGGATAAAGTCATATCTCTCTGGCAGGACTTTCGCCTCTTTCGTCTAATTCTGGTGTACCCCAAGGTAGTCACTTAGGTCCATTGCTGTTCATAATTTCAATTAACGATGTTGTTTCCATGCTAACGCACAGTGAGGTATTAATATATGCTGATGACATAAAACTTTTTAAAAAAAATAAGCTCTACAAATGATGCGTTGTGCCTTCAGAATGACCTTAACGGCTTGTACGGCTGGTGCTCAAGTAACAACCTAAAAATCAATGTAAGTAAATGTGCACAAATGTGCTACTCTAGACAAAAACGGCCATTTTTTATAAACTATACTTTGAATGGCCAAGCTCTTAGTCGAGTTGATTCAATAATGGACCTGGGTATTTGTTTCGATAGCAAGTTATCATTCATAAATCACTATAATCATATCATATAAAGATCAAGCTCGATGTTAGGTTTCATTCAACATTGGTCAAAGGAGTTTAATGATCCTTATGTCTTGAAATTACTCTACACATGCCTGGTCCGTCCTCATCTTGATACTTGCTTCACAAGTATGGTTACCCTATTACGATATACATGTTAACAGGATTGAGTCTATTCAAAAAATTTTTTTGAGGTTCGCACTGCGCCTTCTTCCTTGGGAGGACCTCATCATTCTTCTACCTTACGAGCACAGACTCAAATTAATTGACCTACCCACACTGGTTAAAAGACGTGACGTCGCGGATTTGTTATTCATTTTTCAGCTTATGAAAAGTGACTTAATCTCCCCCGACATTTTAAATTAAATTGTGATTAATTCCAACCTTAGGTCTCGTTCCCCGGATCTATTCATGGTTCCTTTTCATAGGACTAATTATGGGAAATATGAACCTGTCAGCATTTGCATATGCAACAAACACAAACACAGACTTGACTTTTCACTGAAGGAAGACACAATGAAAAAGCTTTTATTTACTTATAGTTAAGTATAACCCTTTGCTTTATTTTAACAAATTTTTGTTTTAGCTTTTCATTGTCTATATTCATATTTAATGGAATATTATTACTAATAAGTTTTATTTTGTATAATTTTTAAATTTAATTTTTAATTCAAAATATGTAAAATGTTTGAGCTAAACATAAATAAATAAATAAATAAAATTATATATGTATTAAAAAATAAATAAACCAAAAACCTTCTACAAAAAAAAAAAATTTAAAATAATCCAAAAAAAGAAAAATACGATAATATCTAGGCAAGCATCGATCCAATGACCTTCTGGTTATTAGACTATCACGCTAACCACCAGGCTACACAGTACCTTGAATTTCCCTTTATAATTCTATATTTTATTCATATTTCGTACAACTCTTTAAAAACCATCCTATTTTACATTATATAGCTACTTCTCAGGTGTCAAAAAGTACGGGTACTTCTAGAAGGGCTAGAGACAAGGGACAAAAGGCATTAGATAGGGTTCTGCCTCTAGGGTGCTAGAAAAAGCATTAATTCCATACATCCTCATTCTCTTCACCCCTCTCAAGATGCTTTGTGACCGCTTTTTACAAAATTGTACTACATCCTGTAGTGGTAATTTTTGTTTACTTTTGGTGATATAAATATTGTATATAAATTCACTTTTGGAAATGTGAGTTATAACAAAAAGTGAAGACTTTCTTAAGAAAATTGTAAAGATTTAATAAAATCTACATTGTTTTATAATAAGTATATGTACGTACGAATTTAGTTATGTATTGTTTTCGTTATCTACTGCAAAATGTATTAGTAAGCAAAACATAAGTGTACATTAAATTTCTTGACAATATATTTTTAGGACAAAATTTTGTAAGGAAATGTTATTCTATTGCATTAAACTTTTTACAAATAGAGTATTTTAAAAAATATATATTTAGAACGGAAACTCGCTGATATTGATTTGTAAGGATAAAGCTTTTTTAATTTCATTCTAAAAAAAATATAATCATCAATAAAAAAAAAGTTGATTTAGCAAATCGCATTTTTCAGGGTTCGAACCTGGAATTTTTTACATAGAAATCGTATGCTATTAGCATGACCCTATTTAGTATTACTATTAACTAATTAAACATTGACGCATTTTATTCGCATTTATTATAAAATTTTAAATAATATTAGAGAATTATTTTATGCGTATACGGTAATTGATCGTTCAAAGTGCTTATTGTCAAAGGTAATTTACGATTTTATTCGACATAACATTTCTAACAAGGTTGTAAAATAAATTACTCAAAAGATATTAAATCTTAAAGAAACTACTTATCTGTTTAATTATATACTTTTGTTTGCAATTATTTTTAAGAACTTTTCGTATTTTAAGTTTGATATTATTATTTATTAGAAAGAAACATACCTTTATGCATATTACAAGTATGTTTTTGAAGAAAAAACGTAAACTTAAAATATTTAACACAGAATGAAACACAATTTCAAAACTGCAGACATAATACTTTCAAAGCTTGCAATGCAAGCACACACGACTAATTTTTATATAATAATAACTTCAGAATTAAGTACAACATAAGAACGTAGAAAATAAAAGTTTAGTCCATGTTAACATTTAAAACGAGTATTTTATTTTAAATTGAAGACGAAAATTTCGTTCTCGAAAAGTTAAGGGGCGCAGAACGGTGGGATTAAAAAGAAGAGAAAAAGGACAAAATCGAAACTCAGAAGAAAAATTTAAAATGAAAAGCTATAATTGAGCTCACAATAAAACGCATTGTGTATTGTCTAGTTAAGCGAAAGTGTTACAAAATATTATAAAACTGTCTGTTAAATACTTCTTTCCAATTTTTAGGGCATTAGTAAGCTTAAAGTTAACATGTCTAGAAAAATGTAAATTTGGCTCTTAGTAGAGTTTCGCTTTGTGCTACCCGAATTCCCTCACCAATTACTTTCGGAAACAACCAGAACTCAAATATCAATTTTCAAGAAATTCCATCAATTCGTTCTGTAGATATGGTGAAAAATGTAACATCAGTTTTCGAGTCCTGATCTTTCCAAAAAATTTATATGTTCATTGTTTTAATACGAGGAATTCAAATATTAAATTTCAATGAAATCTGTTGATTATTACTCTTTATATACACAAAAATGTATATTTGGCCTGTAGTAAACATCCAGTTGCTGATGCCTGATTTCTTCCAAAAGTTAGGAACTTTCGCGGACGGTCGAGCAAAGTTTATATAAAAAATTTCAAGTAAATCGGTTAAATATTTTCTCCAAAAATGTAAAACAGGCCCGCTTAAAAGTGCAGTTCCCGAATCCCGATATATCTCAAAAATTCCGTGCCATGGGACAGACCGACAGACCGATAGGCCGACAAGTTGCTAAAAATAGTTTACTTACACTTCCCCAATTCGTTGAACTATATCTGAGAAAAGTTATATTTTACAATATGGTCAACTACGGACATTCGAGAAGTGGTTATTAAACATAATGAAAATAGCAAAAGCAAAATAGATATAAGTAAAATTATAGGTAGAGCACATACGACAATTCAAAATATAATAAAGAGACATAATAACAAAAATCAGTTTACCAATAAGCCTAGAAAGAGTCCCAAAGAATATCATGAGAGATGGATAATTAGAAAAATATAAAAATAATCCTAAATTAAGCGCACCTAAGATCCGTGATATGGTGCAAGACTATTTTAAAATAAAATGTAATGCTTAAAAAACTGCGAGAGTTCTGCGAAACGCTGATATAAACGGTATAACTTCTAGAAAAAAACCATTCATTAGCAAGAAAAACAAGAATTAGAGTTTTCTCATCGATACATTTTGAAAGATTTTTATCTGGAAAAATGTGTTATTTACCGATGAACGAAAATTTAATATTTTTGGACCGGATATTTGGATCGAAAGCTTAAAGTTTGGAGAAAAGTAAATGCACACCCGAAATCATAGCACGTAGAACAAACCGCTAGGAATAAACCAGGAATTGGTCATAGACTTTATATGTACCAGGACAACGACCCAAAATGTAGCGCTGCAATAGTAAGGGAATGGCTATTATACAACTGCCCAAAAGCAATTAAAACCCTACTGTAATCACCAGATCTAAATATAATTGAAAATTTATGGCACAAATTGAAGCTGGAAATTCGGAAACATCAGATATCTAATAAAAATGACTTAAAAAAGGCCTTATTAAAAGAATGGCAAAAAAAATTTTCCAAAATATACAAAAGCTCTTATCAAATCTATTGCAAACTGTTTAAAAATGATAATTAAAGCAAGAGGTTCTGTTACTAAATATTAAAAATGCAATATAATGTAATAGGATGCTGTTTTTTTTACACATTAAATAACTTACTGTTGATCTTAAATCACAACTATTGTGGATGTGATCTAATATTTTAGCAGCCAAACATTTAGTTTTTTTCTATTATATTGAAGTGTTTTTGTTAAAAATAAATTAATGTTGTAAACACCCAAACTTTCGTAGTAAAATTTTTTTGATTTCATATAATATTATTCGTTTTTTTTAACGATTTAATATTTGTTTTGAAGTGGACCATTGTCACTGTACATACTTTCATAAAATTTTGTGAAGTGTAAAATTTGCATAAAAAAAAAAATTAAATTAGTTAATAAAATCCATAACAAAACTAATTGCAATGTAAAAAACTTGAAACTAAAATAATAAGGGTTCGTCTCTTATAATTGTAGCTTCATACCACCCCATTAAGACTTTTGTAATAAGAAAAAATAATAATTGCTAAATTTTTCAAAAAAAAAAACAAAACAGAAAAATTTGAATTTCTTATGATACAAAAAAAAAGAAAAGCAATAAAAAAGAAAAGAAAAAAATGTCAACGGAAAATAAAACTATTTTTGCACCCGCAGTACACCAATCAGATTTCCAGTCAGCACCAAGAAATCCTTCAGCAACATCAAGAAATCAGTAAAATTAAAACTACCACCCATTTCGAAAAAACTTCCAACCTACAGCATTTAATAGAATAGAAAATTATTGATATGGCTAGAAATGCGATAAAGAAAAACAATCATATCAAAAGTTGGGAAACAATTGAACAATCAGTGGAAATATTAGAAGAAGGTGGTTATACCGAATACATTCCTTTCAAAAAGCGAAATTGTAAAAATAATTTTTAGTCATCGAAATACAATAATAATAATTTTAGGAATGAAAGCAATAACAATAATAATTTTAATAACAGTTTCCAAATTTTAATAACATAAATAATTCGAATTTTATAAATCGTAATAACAACTATCGTAATAGGAATCTCGTTTCTCAGCAACATTTTAAAAATACCTTTCGCAATAATAATTAGAAAAGTTACTCTTCCCAAAATAGGCGAACAAATTTCTATAACAAAGCCAACAATAATAGCATTAATAATTATAACAGTAATAACAACAATAAAAGTAATATTCGCAATAACAACAATAATCATAGCATCGACACACCAATGGATGTTGATCCAACTACTAGTACAAAATTAAATACTATTGAAATACAAAATGTAACAAACAAATTTCGATCAATAGCCTCGGAGAACAGTAAAAACTCCTGCCTTATATAAAAATCCAATCAAAAGCTAGACCATTTAAATTCATTGTTGATTCGGGTGCAGCAATGAATGTTATAACATCTGGGATTTGTAGTCTGAAATTTCATAAAAAAATAGTTCTAATAAATATCAGATTTTTAACAAAAACTTTAACCTGTAATCTTAAAATAGAAATCGAGTCCTTTGTAGAATTTGACTCAAACAAAAAATGGAATTTCTTGAAGTAGATTTCCATGATCAATTTGATGGTATTATTGCTTATAATATCCTAACACCTTCTCAATGTAAAATAAATTACAAAGAAAAAATTTTAAAAATCAATACAGGAAATGAATTTAATTTTTGCTTCAGCAAAAATGAAGAACAGAAATATTACCGCTACCGTATCGCTACAAAATTTTCATATTTTTCAAAATAAAATATTTTTATGCAAAGACTTACTACGATTAGATCATTTAGATAATATAACAAAAAACGAGTTATTAAGCACAATAAAAAAATTCAGTAACGCATTTTACCGCGAAAGAGATGACTTAACCTTTATGCATCAAATTAAACATAAAATAAATACAATAAAGGAAATTCCAATTTATTCGAAACAATACTGATACCCTGAAATCTGTCGTCAGAAAGTAACCAACAAATTAACGATAAAAAAAGGAATACTTAGGCTACAATTGCTACAGTCAGTACAGGGTTGTGCCAAAAAAGCTGGATGCATGTGGTAAAACCAAACGGCGTATCGTAATTGACTACCGAACATTGAATTCAGTGACCGCCGACGACAAGAACCCTATCCCAAATATTGTCAGTATTTTGGTTAAATTGCGGAAAGCTATGTATTTCACGACTACTGATTTAACTAAGGACTACCATCAAATAGAAGTAGCTGAGGACGATTTTAAAAACACAACGTTCAATACAAATAATGGTCATTATGAATTTGCTCCTGCAACCTTCCTACAATTGATGAACTCAGTTTTCGCGGAATATATCGGAAAAAACTGTTACGTCCACTTAGACGACACAATAACTTTCATTGCGAGTAAAAAAGAACATTTTCAATCGTTAACCAAAATATTAGCAAAATGAGGGAAGCTAATTCAAAAATACAGCTCGACAAGTGCGAACTCATAAAGAAGGAAAGTAAATTCCTGGGTCATATTTTTATTGCAGTGACAACCGATGTTCGACCAAACCCCAAAAAGTTAGATACAAAACAACAAATAAATTTTTAGTTCCATAAACTTCCAAACGAATAAAATCTTTTTTAGGTCTTGTGAGGCATTATCGGAAATTTATTTGGGACTTTGCTAAAACTGCCAAACCTATGACAAATTGTCTTACAAAGGAGAAAGCTATTAGCATTTATAACTCTGAGTATAAAGAATCGTTTAATGAATGGAAATTACTAATTGCAACAGTATCTGTCTTAGCCTATGTCGATTTTATAAAACCAATTAATTTTGACTACAGATGCAAGCAACTTCGCGATTGGTGCAATCCTCTCGTAAATATACATCCTATTTGTTTCACATCATGCACATAGAAAAACAGGGTAATAAGCGTTATCGTCTAGTTATTTATCATCACCCTTGCCTTGGGCAGAAAAACGGTGGAACAGATCGTTTATGTATCGATTTTGGGGAATAAACAAAGTGATTAATTTTCGGATATAATCTCAAAAAATTCGAAGAGGATTCGATGAAATACACGGTTTACAGGGTATTTTATTTTATCAATGAAAACTCTTCGCATTTAATACAATACTTTTTGAGCATCGCACCTGCCGAGTTTGGAGTTTATGGATTATTGGCTAACTGAAGATATGTTATTTCCGAGTCCTAACAAAACGCACCATAAGTTTAAATATATTTGAAGGTTTCTTATTTATTCTTGGATATTGTTCCATATATAATATATAGGTAACTTTTATTTTATCTCTAGCAATTTTTGTGGACAATATAAATGGACTTATATAAAATGTTTAATATTCAACAAAATGACGAATGTTCAATTTTCTTAGTAGATATGTATTTCAATTTAATAATTTAATTCAGAAAGATAAATAGCATAGACATCAGTAATATATATTAAATGTATAGTCTCGAATGATAATATATTATATATATATATATATATATATATGCATATGCATATAACATTATGTATTGAGTACATAATATAATGTATATATAGTATGATCAAATTCTAAAATCTTCATCTGTACTTAAATTATCACAGCAGTACATAAATACAATACAACAAAGAGCAAAACATTCTTTCCTCACTTGGGAGGAAAAAGTGATCCAGTCACAAAATCACTAACTAATTACTATATCATTTTTTACATTCTTTACATAAATTTATATACTTACATGTGCTTATAATAAAAGTAGTATAAATTGGAAAAACTGCTGAACTGAAAAATTGAGTAAAAAATTTCATTTAAAAATGTTAATATATTTACATATATTCTACCGTTTCACCATTACATATGTATATCGTACCGTTTCACCATTATAGATACTTCATTCGAAACTTAATAAAATTTAAGTAGATTTCTCTTAATCCTTTTAAAATTTAAGTATACATGTTTTTAACAAATAAAACTTCTCATTGTATAATTATGTTAAACGATTGCATTACTTTTAAAATTTTTGCTATTAATATTTATAATACATAGATACCTATATCACAAGTTGTAGTAAGGTATGTAGTACAAATTATGTTAGGTATTATAAACTACATTCCGAGTAGTTATCGAGTTCCATAAACACGCGTGATATTACTTTCGTTTGTAATTATGTAAATTATTTTTAATTTAAATGTTTATTTTTAATATAATTTAATATAATATGTAAATTATTTAAAATATAAAAACAATTTTAATATTTCTTTTTAATAATTTGAATCATTTGGAAAATAATTACATAATGGCTTTAATTAAATAATTATTTTTTAAAAGAAACTTTAAAGTTATGAATGTATGTGGTATATCTATGTGAACAAAAACATTGAAAACAATTTCGAAGGTTACTTTCTTAAAATTAATAATTTTAACCGACTGAATCTTATTAAGTTTCCATTACTGCCTCATATACCGTCACTGACTGAAGGATTTGAAAAAACAAGTTTTGACTCAATATCTGCATACATACAAATTTATGTAGTAGCAACATTTTATATCTGCTCATTTAAATACACATGTAAAAACGAATCGAAAATGAATGCCATTGATAATTTTGAAAATGGTATAAAAATACAACACGTGATCAATTTTTTATGTAATTCTTTCTATATAGAAATTTACAATTGCATCCATAAATATTCATAAACTGGTCAAATACAAGTTTTGCCTGCACGGAGCTCCTTTTTTATTGGTCACCATGTTGTGTATTTGTGTAATTTAAGGAGGAGTTCCACACACACCAAAACTTCCTATACTAATAAACAAAAACTTTTGATATTAATTTATGTACATATGTTGTTCAAATGCATATGTAACTATATCTACACTGATATAGTATAGGTACAGTGTGTATTTTCAGTGATGCCATTTTTGCACATTTTATGTCAGACCTCACAAAAGTAGTTTTGAGTAATATTTTAATTACGATATACATATGTATATATGATTGAATACGTCCAGCTTTAATGAATATACACTAGTTAGTTTAGTGAATTGAGAAGAAAAAAGTTTAAGAATTGTTTCTGTTAATTGTGTACTAATTTTTAGTCTACTACAAAATTTAAGTTTTTTATGACTTGCAGGAAGTACTCCAAAAATATTAATGTGGTTGAGTCGGTATTAAAACAAAATCGTTATTTTTTATATACTAATAAAATTTAAAGTATAAGAATTTTGCTTATCTTTTGTAATGATAAGCAAAATTCTTCTTATATTTTAACTTACACTTCAGTGCTAAAACTTTTTGAGAAAATAAAGCTAATGCTATAGCCTTTTTCCGAAGCACAACCGCGCCCAAGATTTAAACAATTTGAATAAAAATTAAAATAATACTGGATTTTGATGTAGCTACATCTCCAATTTTGACATAATTTGTATCTAACTTTTTCATATTTGCCTATAGAGCTTCTGGCAATACTGAACTTTATTCTTACACTTATACGACGACGCAAAAATGTTTTATTTTTAAAATCGTATATTCTTATCATAATTGCGATATATCAACCGTAACGAAAAAGGACATTCCCCAATTGTTGTTACCAAACATACATACTTAAATATTCGATTAACCACATTTTTACAAAAAGGCTTTTTACAGAAGTATATCCGTTATTTTTCGTTTGCTTGCTACTTCCAAAATCTTAAATATTCCAATTTTCTTTAGAAATAAATGGTAATAAGTATTTTATAGGCAAGAAAGAAACAAAATATTGTAAACAAAAGAGTGTAAAAACATCGAACTGAAATAAAATTAAATTAAGTTAGGTAAAAATCTTGTTATTTTTATTTGGATATGTACACAATTTTTTTATATATTTTTCATTTTATAAAAGTTAAGTAAAACCATTCGAATGTGTGAAAGCAATAGTTATAAATTTAAAATTTGATACTATGTTATACAGTACATACCAATATGATGTAAAGATACACCATATGATGCTTATTGCTGTTTATATAAACGTTACTTAACCTGAAGCCGGCTTCACTCAAGTGGCTTACTTGACTTGAAATGTTAATAATGATTTGAAATTTAATAGCTAAACGTCGTTTTTGGGCTTTTAAGCTAACATAGTAAAAACGCAACTTGAGTTTCGAGCTGATTTCACGTCAAGTACTCTTTCACATCAAGCCGCAATGTAGACGAGGCATAGAAATTAAGCAATTTATAAAAAAAATGCCTATTACCGATATGTGTATATGTATGTACTGGTATATTCATAAAATATATTTGTTTTAAATTTCTAAAACAATTGAAATAAAAATAAAAAAATTCATAGTTTATATTACAATAAATGAAATTACAATTACTAATTACAAATTTTAAATTTGTTTTTAATATTATTCGTTTTCCAATTATATATGTACATATAAATTATAACTTTTTTTTCTTTTTTAATAGTCACATTTTGTTTTTAAATCGCTTCGCTTTTATTATATGGATACACCATTTATTATATGGAAACTCCCGTTTTTTAAATTCTTAATATTTTTTCCTATACCTTATATACGAAAAGATAAATAACTCCCGCTTTTAAAAACACATTATAAAAAAACAGGTAGACATCTATTGCGTACTCTTTGCCTCTCCCAAAAATTCTTATGTGCTTAAAAATGAAAATAAGAAGGTATACTGCTTAACTTTTTTAGCTAAGGGAATTTTTTGTATACAAATATTGATGAGTGATTGCATTAGTGTGATGTAAACAGAGAGTTGAGCTACTTCTTTATAGATATAGTTTCCTTTTTACTACCTTAACAGTTACCTTAATATTTTAACAAATTATGTATGTATACATATGTATTGAATTTGAAATATGGAAAAAAAAACTCTAGGTTAAATTCCTTTAGTCTTTAGTGCGCACGTATAAATTCCATAAAATTTAGTGAATTATAAATTATAATTATAAAAATTATACGATTTAATCTAAAATTTGATTTAGTGGGAAACTTTTTTTGCAATAGTTACAATATATTATATATATATAGGTAATACTATCATACATTTTTTATTTACATTACCACAGACATCTTTATATAAGACTTTGCAATCATGTATTACAATCTTAAGAATAAAGATATTTGTGCCGCAATACGCAATTTACAAATGCACACATATACTGTATTGAAAATTGATCGTCATATTTTTTGTTAAGAAATATATTCTTTTATTTGGTATTTTCGAATAAATTAGAAATGTCCAAGGTAATGATGAAAAAATATCGTTTTTAATTTTAATTTAGAAAAATACAAAATTTTGAAAATACAAAATATACCTACACAGAAATTATTTTATTTCGTTTAACAAAATGAAATTTCATGTTCTTACATACTAAAAGAGTAAACTACAGGTAACAAAACATTTTTCAGTTAAAACAAAAAAATACCTAAAAAATAGTTTTTAAAAAAAATTTTTGAATTCATTTTTGTTATTAACCGCATAGCATCTCTACATAAAAAAAAAACTTTGAATCAATATTTCTTAAAGCTAGAAATATTTGATAACAAAACATGCATAGGTGTTTTGTTATCAAATTCATCATATATATATTTATCAAAATTTTTTAGTTTTCTTTTATTAAAGACTTTGCAGTTACTTTCTTACAAATTAGCATAACTGTTAAGTAAATTAAAGAAACATAAAAATTTTTAAATAGAGCTAAAATTAAAATTATAAATATTTTTTTTAAAACTAGTTTAACAACAAAAATATCACAAAAAATTTTTTAAGTTCGCCTTTCCTCGTAGACTATAGCTTCTGCATTCTTCAACGCATCACTTTAAGGCATATCTATTTATATAAACGTAATCAGATATATTATTATATTTTATTTAAATATCCGTCCAATAAAAACTTTAAGAAATACACCAAATCTTATTAATTTATCGAGTCAGTTTTTTGTTGCAATTAAGGTTAGGTAAGGTTAGGTTGTCGCGGCCCCCGAGGTGTACACATAGGACAACTAGGCCCATTATGGTACCACCGGATCTCTTCCTTTCCGCTCCTCATTCAAACCAGCCCGAGCTCCTCAAAAATCGGTTCACATTCCTAAACTTGAGTATAATTGTTTCCAAAGGCACCTTGGCTTTATACTAAATATTACGAACAAAAAAAATTTAAGTAATATAAATTATAAATCTTCATTTTACTTAATAACACAAATAGTTAATATGATTATTCACTAAATTTAAATTAATATGAGATATTAAACAACAAATAATATAATTTACCACTCTGCGATATAGCCTTTCCTTACGAAATTTATATGTGGACTAAAGAAATGCTATAGTTTCTTTATTTGTAGAAACCTATCCCATACACACAAGTGCAAAACTAACGCCATATATATGTGTCTATCAGGCCACCAAGCTCAAAGAGAAAATCAAAAATAAATTCCAAATTTATATTGAGTTTAGATGGAAGGGGTGTCGGAATTTATTTATGTAAAGAAAATTTTTAGCTCTACTAATTCTATATATTTTTTTAAGTTTAAAATTTAAATTTCAAAAAAATCGGTTGGTAAATTTCATTTGAAAAATGAATTTAAAAAATAATGCAATTTTTAGCGGAGGCAACGCTTCTTTTCTTCCAAATGGAAGGGTACTGAATTACAAAATAAATTTTTTTAATAAAAAATTGAATTTAAAAAGAAAAAAAAAAACAAAAAAATGTCTTATGTATGAAACAAAAGAATATCTTAAATTGCCTTAAAGATATAAATGACTAATTGAAATAACGATTATATAACATTTTATGAATTTAACTTTTTATGAATTAAACAAAGTTGATTGATTTTTTTTTAAATCTTTATTCTTGTAAATGACAACAACTTACACTTCGATTTCAAGAATTTTTCAATTGTATTCAAATGCATATTTCTTAACAAAAATATTTTCTAATAATTAATAAAAAATTACAATATTCACGAAAGATAAATTATAATACAGACAACAGAAATACAATATAACAAAGCAGCATGCCGATATTACTAGGTTAGAGCAAAAACTTTAAAAATACAAATGTACCCACTTGATAAGTTTCTACTTAAAAAATCAATTCTGGGATACCAAACATTGGCAAATAAGTAAATTTTTAGTCTTTTGTTTTTTTTAATCATTTTAATCTTCTTATTCTTACTCTCTTTCTTTAACTTTTTCTCATTTTTGAACAATTTTTTTTTTCTTCTGCTTGTTTGGCTTTTGGTGTTTTATCACAGTAATGTCTTTATATCTAACAAGTCCTAATACTCAATTTTTTTTACGAAATATTACGAATTTTTGGCTTCGTTCCTGTTTTTTTCTTTAAATGCTACTGATCGTGTCATATGTCTTATTATTTTTTTCTTTTGCGTAAAAAAGAGTTTAATATTTTAAAACATCTCAGGATATTATACACATTTTTTAAAAAGCTTCCCATTTAAATTCTATTGCACGAAAAAGAAAGTAAGGTAGGAGGAAAGAAAAAATGAAAAAAATTTCAAATTCATATTTAAGTAAGGTTTTCATGCACATTTTGTATTTCCCAATACGGTAAGTTGAGTAGTGTCGGCTAATAAAAATGTTAATAAAAGTAATATAGGTTGACACATTTCAACAATTTGAATTATCTCATTTCGGTTATTTATACGTCACTTATAAAATTGTTTCAAATAATTTCAGTTAGTTTTTAAGTTATTGAAAATAAATATGTAATTCGTTAAAAAATTATTTTAAAACTATTTTAAACATGTTATATTGATTGCTTCAAAAATTTTGTTGCGGCCTTCTTTCATATTTTATTAGCAGGTAAACAAGAGCAATCTATTTATAAAATGGCCCTGCCTGTGTATGAGTCTTAATAGCAAACGCAAACGGACAAAAATTTACATCAGTACCTACTACCTGTCATTTTACAATCGGAGTTTTTGAGTCATTTGCTAAGATAATATTTATTTCAAAAATAAAAAAGATATTCGAATCCGGTCATAAAAATATATTATTGTCTTTTCCAAAACCTTTTAAATATTTTTTTACTTAGGTAATATATTAAGTTTTAAAAATTTCTTCACAAATAGAGGTAAAATTTAGAAGTGTATATAAAATTTGTATTTAACAAATAATATTTGATTGTATTTTAGATATTATTTTCTAATTCCCTCTTCAAATTTTTTCTTTACTATGTATTTATATCAATATTTAAGAATTATCTTTCATACTCAGTTGACCTCAGTTACTTCTCATATCTTGAGTTAACTTACCCTATGAGAAAAAAAAGCTGTTCACTTAAAATTAATGAAATGCTTTCAGCAACATATAAAATGTTGAAGGCGAAGGTTGTGCTTGTTGTTTTTCCGCTGTTTCAAGAATTTTAAAATAATTATGAATGAAAACATTAATATATTTTCTTGATTTTTCAAATATATTTTTAGAATTTTACCTGCTTTATAATAAGTGTGAATTTATTTTAATATTTCTTCATTGGGACTTGTTAGATATAAAGACATTACTCACAGACATCTTTATTCTCAAGACTCCGTAAATTTACTAATACATACATACGGTGTATTCAAAGCTGATCATCATACTTTTTGTTAAGAAATATATTCTTATATTAGGTATTTTCGAATAAATTAGAAAAGTTCTTGATGATTTAGGATGTTTGAAAAATAAAAAACGATTAAATATAAAAAATTAATAGAACAAAACCAAATTTTTTGTTCTTACAAACTAGTTAGTAATTACAGGTATCAAATTGCATTATAATAAATTACAGGTAACAAAATATTTTTCAGTTAAAACCAAAAACAAAAAACAAAATTGTTTTTGAAAAAACTATATGACATATTTACATAAAAAAATAAACTTTTAATCCATTTTTCGTAAAACTAGGAATATTTGATGAGAAAAGCAATTAATTCTATGACATAAATGTTCCTATGTATTCAATTAAATTCACATTTTTTTTTATTAAGGATTAAATTACATGCTTATTTAAATTGTTAAAATCGTAACATTAGTTTGTAATTGAATAAATTATATTTGCAATAGGCAACAAAATAAAATTAAAAGTTTTTACAAATTAAAAATACTTCGGTGTTGTCGAATTCCTTTATCCTAAGGTTTGTATACATTTATCCCTGATTAGCTTCTCCTTACGTTCTCCTTTTCTCGTAGACTATGACATCGCTCGATGCAGAAGCAATAGTCTACCCTCGGGGCATTTATAGTCTAGTCTCAGGGCAATAGTCATCCCTCAAGGCATTTATATAACGCAACACCTACTTTATTTATTATACTCGTATTTATATGAATGTAATCAAATATATTATTATATTTTATTTAAATATGACTACAACAGAAACTTTAAAAAGTACACCGAATCTTACTAATTTATTTAGTCATTTTTTCTTTTTAAATAAACTTCAGTACCATTTTGTGAAAATTACCGTTGTTTTATATTAAATACTACGAACAAAAGACAAAAATATAAAAAAATGAAGATTAATAACTTAATATAAATTATTAATCTTCATTTTTTTTAATAATATCAAAAATCAATATAATTATTCACTAAATTTAAAATACAATTAAACTTTAAATAGCAAATAAAATTATTTTGTCGTTCATCGAAGCAGTCTTCCCGTGCGAAATTTATATGTGCACTAATGAAATGAAGAGTCCTTTGGATACATAACATACACATACGCAAAAATATTATGACTTCTTGTACATTGTAACATAGGAAATTTATGGCATTACGGAGTCTTGAGAATAAAGATGTCTATGATTCATATACATATTTATGTTGTGTATTTACATATGTATTTATATGGAAACTGATGTCTAACAAAATTAAACGGGAGAGCGGGGTCGTTTGCTGTATCGAAAAATATTCGTGGAATAAAATGAACCGATAAAGCAAACGATCCATTAATGATTTTAAATTGTATGACATTTTGACGAATTCCTAGAACAATCAACCGTGTTCCATTACACAATCCATTTTTTACAGATAAATTTCTCAATAACATTACAGTGCAACCTAATTTAATATTTAATTTAAATGGGGGCAATCCATAAGAGGATTTAAGCTATTCAAATATTCTACTGGAATATTTACTTGTAAATTAGCCATCATTATTTTTCACGGAACCAATCGCATTGAAAGTTATTTTTTCAGAATTTTGTAAAAGAGCCAAAACATTTTCATTGATTAACCGTACATGTTCGTTTTTAGGGCAAAGAATTGCACGTTGAGAAATATTTTGTACATCAGTACATGTAAAACTTGTTCCAAAAATATCTGTTACTATATTATTTGACAAAAACGAATTTGGTACTTTAATAGAAAAGTTTGTTTTAGCAGATGATGGTTTGTTTAGCAGTAATAACACCTTTACCTACGTTTAAAAGCCATTGACTAAAGTCCGGATCAGTAATAGCTCGCATATTCCGCTCTAGTTTAAAGGTTTGAAAGTATTGCCATAAAATAGCCTTTTTAATTGTACTTTTGATAACTGTGCCCCGAGAACCTTTTCGTACAACGGGTAAAACTTGACGAAAATCGCCACCTAAAATAATAACTTTTCCTTCAAAAGGAAGTTTGTTATCCATCAAATCTTGGAAAACCAAATCAACAATTTCAAGCGCCGTACCAGGTGCCATAGGTGCCTTATCCCAGATAAGCAAATCTAAAGATTTTAAAATTTCTCTTTTAGATTGAGAAAGTCGAGGAAATTTAACTGTTGATAAATCTAAAGGTAAACTAAATGCTGAATGACACGTCATTCCTCCAGGCAAAAAAATCGCTGCTATTCCTGTCCATGCTACAATTAATGTTTTCTTATGAATTAGATTAAATTTTTCAATCAATGCGCGATATAAATGTTTTGCCGCTTGGACCATCAATATAAAAACATTTTTGAACATTTGAATTTTGGACGCATTTCATTATATCATCTGCAGCTAAAAGTTGATCACTATTAAGATTATTCCATAAAATATCAGTAATATTATCAACAACTATATTATCTGGATTTTGATAATATAATGTATTGGAATTATTTGCTTGAACTGAAAAATCAAGTTCAGCAGGTATATTTCCATCACCAACATCATCTGAATTTCGAGGAGCATTGTATGTTCTTTGATCATCATAGGTATTTCGAATAAAAATTAATGATATTTTGTTCATAAGTAAATTAACTGCTCTTCTCTCAGATAATTCTTTATCATAAACTGGCATAAGGAGAGACTTCATTTATTGCTGTGTTCATGATAATCATATTTTCAGGACGGCATTGGGCGTTAGCAGAATTTAACATTCGTGCTTCAAGAGAAATATCTGTATCATAAACATACAATTCAGAATAAGATGGTGGCTGAGACATTTCTCTAACACAATTTGGTTGTAATGATGTGTCAATTTCAATATTTTCTGAAGTTCTATGATAAACCTCACCTGATATCTTATAGCAATAAGGACCATTGCCAGAAATTTGTTCAATTTTGGCTCCCATCGATGCAAATGCATTTGCATTATTATACTGTCTAATAAACTCCCTAAAATTTTTAGGCAATTCATCATTTCCGATAAATAAATTTTTCAATGAATTAGGAAAACATATATATTGAGCCGAAATATGTGATAATTTATTATTATGGCAACACATACCTTTGCGCTCGTTTTTGAAATGAACAGCTTTGCAATAAACGCATTCATTATTTAAAGATCCAAGATTATGAGTGTCCGGATTAATAAAATTCTCTGATCCAATAATGCCAGATTTAAAATGAGATCTGAAAGCAACACGACGGCGTTGTTGTGCATGTTGTATAATGCATCCACGATTGTGTGAATAATGTGCTTGCTGCTGTTCCCTTATATTTTCATGATCTTGTGAATAATGTGTTTGCTGCTGTTCCCTTATATTATCACGATTTTGTGAATAATGTGCTTGCCGTTGCTCTCTAATAATATCACGATTTTGTAAATAGCGGACCCGATTCTGCTCTCTGATTCCTTCACGATTATTTTCATAGTATGTAGCATTAATATTTCTTTTATTATTATTATTATTATTAATATTATTAATATTTCTTCTCTCGGCCATCTCAACAACAAAATCTTTAATTAGAAATTTAAAAAAAAACATCTAATCACTTAAATGATTTTAAAAGATTGAAAAATTTCTTCCACTTTACATGATTTTTTAAAAAATCTGACAAATTTTCATAAAATAAAATTTTCATAAAATTTTTATAAAAAAATATTTTTGTTGTTGTTTTTTCTAATAGAAAAATATTTTTGTTGTTGTTTATAATGTCTGACGAAAATGATGATGAAACTTACTAAAATATAATATAGATGTAAAAATAAAATTCAAAAATTATTAGGAATAATTAAATGTGCGCTTTTAGTTTTGCATACATATATAGAATATTTAGTACAAACGTAAGTTCTTAACATTCTAAACAATAATTATTATTCGCTTCTACAATGTTCAACATTCTGGTTAGCATATTTTTTAAAATTTCACTTTCCAGAAAATACATAAAAAAGCACAGAGTTGTAACAGCCCTTATATCAAGTTCATAAAATACCAATAAATATATTACAATTCTAGTATTTAGATATGTATGTACATTATCAAACATGATAATGCAAGTTTATTTTACTTTGCAGATGCATGTATTATTTTATTTTCCAAAAACATTTTGAAAACTCAATTAAAAATTATATTTTAGTAAACTCATATTTTTTTACAAAAAGAGAAATAAATAAAACAAAATTCAACATAAATATCACTCAATATTAAATTCAACATTTCTTAGAGTTAAAAAAATTGCAATTTCATCGTTATACTTGAAAAAATGATAAGGAGTGTTATTTTGAGTAAAAAATTGTTTTTAATTAATATGTGCCACGGCTTACAGTAATACAGGACTGGATCCTAAGAGAGAGTGACTGTTCACAGCTGACGAATTAACACGTATTCTTATGGGATCTATAGAGGGCCCCTTTTAAAATCATAAATCTCCCACAAGATGAACTTTTTCCAAATTTTTAATTAGAAAGAGTTAAAATTCAATATTTTTCTAATTTACTAGTTTTATGTTATTAAAACATTTTTTTGGGAGACAAAGGTTGGCATGGATCTTAGTCGGTTTCACATTTTTCTAACATATGAATCTGTAAATGCTAGGAAATGCCCCTCGAAAACATCAGCTCTGCCAACAAATCCGACTCTCACCTCCCAGAAGGTAGTTTAACATAGTTATCTGCCGGGTGTCTCATGAAAGGCTACCGAGAGCGGTGAAAGCGAGTATTCGGCGCTTAAACCGGGTTTCGTTGGTCAGGAAGAGCGCGGGCGCCAAAAACCCGGCGTTCACCACTTACATCTGATGTGCGGATTTTAGAAAAGAATAAAAATATAGAAGGTGGACTACCGAACACTCAAGCTCCACAGACCAATAAGGATATAAACTCTGTGTGGAACAGCTATATAAAATAGAACAGCTCTGTGTGGCTTTAAAAAACGAGGTTCTTCAACTGAGGGCTGAGAATGAGAAGCTAAAGAAAGGGAAACAGAAGCAAATTACAAATAATAAGTCTAATGATAGTAGTCATAAATAAAAAGACGTTACACCGCAAGCAAAGCAGGTGAAGTCAATCTTAGACGACTACTCAACAGATAAGGAAGAACTCGCCAGAGAAACAGATTGGATCCTAAAGCAAAAGAGGTCCAGTAAAAAAAGAGAAACGGAATCATCTCCGGAAGTAGTCCAGGTGACGATCAACGCTGAAAAAGTGGATGTTCTGATTCTAAAAGTCGAGGCGATGTCACGAAAAGCTCTAGGCCGCCTCCAGTAGTCATAAGTAATGTTGTTGACTATAATCAAATAGACCTGACCATTGGTGCAGTGGTTATGGCACCGGTCCTATAACCAAAGGGTCTCGGGTTCAAACCCCGGTCAGGTCACTATAAAAATTATATTCAATATTATCATAACTTAATATGCAATACTAATAAATATTATATTGTACAAGTAATTTCCAAATATTCATAATATTCGATACTAAAAACTAAGAAAAAAAAAAAGTAAATATTAATAAACTGAAATATTTAATATAAATAAAAACTACTGTAGGCTAGTCACCTACCTAGCTAACTCTCTATGACTATAGAAACTAGGGCATGATAGATACCATGCACTAGCCCTATACTCCTCCTAAGAGTGATGCTATTAGAAGGGATAGCATTAACTATCCTCCACATATACAAGCAAAAGTAAGACAAAGCATGGGGGCGAGAAAGAGGTGGCAGCCAACTCGTGATCCTACTGATAAAATTAAATATAATCGTGAATCGCAGCAACTAAGACGCTGCATTAGAAAATATAAGGAGGATTCGGTTGCCAATTATGTTCAAAATTTGGCGGCGTGTGAGGGAATCAATTGCTTACTGTGGAGGACAACAAACAAAATGTTTCTATTGAAAACAAAGATGGAACGTGGGCAAAAACTGACAAGGACAAGGCAAATGCGTTTGCAAATCATTTTTCCGATAGACTCTGTCCAATTGACAGCCCGAGCGTGCGTGAAAGTGAGGAATCTGCTTTTGTTGAGATAGCGTGACTATTCCAATTGTCAAGGAAGGAGATTTTATAGAGGAAATCAAAACTCTCAAATATAAAAAAGCTCTGGCCTTTGACTTAATGACGGCCAATATTTTGAAAAAATTACCCAAAAGGGATATCGAAAGGTGCTTGTAGATTGTAGATTTGTACAATGGGAGTAACAGTGCACCGCGACCACGCATAAGGATCTATTGTGCGCCCCCATCCGAGTGCGGGACATGCCCTACAACACACGATTGAGACCCAACCTCCTGATGAATTCAAGCAACTTGTGACGACCGGAAGAATGTAACTCCGCCACCGTTAGAGCAAAGCCCCTCAGCACCTTACCCTATGAGCAAGAACATCACACTTTCCCAGGAGGTGCACCGAGGTCTCCCCACACTCCCCACAGAATCTACAAGCGTCCTTATTTTCCAGGCCCAGCCGACTGAGGTGTCCCCTAAGCCTGCAGTGGCCCGTCAAATTAAATCGCTTCTGATCGTAATCTCCCAGGAGCTTCTTGGCTTGGCGCAGCCACCAAAGAATTCTCCAGCGCTCCGACCGCCTTCTTTCTGATTCCTTCCTAGTATTGGTAGAATAGTATGTGGTCCGATTCCGCAGGAGGGTTTCGGCCCAAGAAAAGGTCCGGAACCCTCATTTCCTTCATCGCCCACAGTGTGACCCGGTTGCATCTGCCCAACTTATTGAGCTTCTCAAGAGAGCCCCACACTGCCGCGGAGGATACTGAAAACTAGTTCAGCGCAGCCCGCCTATCCGACATAATCATTATCTTCTGTCCCCGATACCCCCTTTCCAGTCTGAACCGCACGCACATTTCAATGGTGTGCAACTCAACCCGCAAGACACTTGGAAAAGTTCCCAGAGGTTCGCAGAATTTGTTCTCATAGCCCCTGTGATGCAGACGCATGCGAGTCTCTGCAATCGTTCCAGGTTCTTTCTAGCCGAACCAAGAGCCGCCCTTCTTGTCCATGCCACTGCTCCATAAGTCAGGAGCGGCACGACCATCATGTTATACATTCACAAGATGAAGAACGGGGAGCAGCCTCACGACCTGCCCGAGATGCCCTGCAAACCATAAGTCCCCGGGTTACCCGTGTACACACGGCCTCCTCGTTTCTTCGAAGAAGCTTGGAATCAAATACCACTCCTAAGTATTTGACCTCCGATTTTCTCTCTACAGCCGCTCCGAACACGTAGATTGCGCGAAAAGGCACCAGATCCGTCTTATTAGGGTTAATCCTGAGGCCCACAGTTTCGCACCAGGTCCGGGCCACCCGTAATCCTCTTTGGACTATATCACAAAGAGTTCCCTCAAACTGGCCTGGACACCAATTTCCTGACGAAGCAGCTCAATAAGGAGTCCATCCACCACCAAGCTCCTTGGCCACGCGCATCCTTAGGGTGCTCCGCCCCACAGCAGTCTCTCAGGGCGCTCGCAATCACCTCATGAGAAGTGTTATCGAAGGTCCCCTCTATTGTGCTCTCCAGCGTACTAGCAAAGCGGAACAGACCAATCTCTGTCGACCTCCCTGCCCGATACGCATGCTGACAATCGCTCGGCGGCTTCCTTGCCAGCACCACCAGCCCCCCCGGACATAATTATCAACTAGTTTCTCCATCGTCTTCAACAAGAACGAATTGAGGCTAATCCGTCTGAATGACTTGGTGGGGGTGCTGGCCACCTTATCCTTTTCTCCGCAATTATGCGTGCAGCCTTCTTCCAACCTTCATAACGTGGTGTCCTGCATTCCCACGCCATTACTGCCGGGGAAATGTACCTCCAGGAGGAGCAGAGCTCTTTGCTCCTTATTCTCCGTGTAGCCGCCGTCCGGCCTCCTTAAAGAAGCAGCCACTGGCGCCCTGTCTCTAGCCAGGGCCCTATGCAGCCTCGCAGCCGCCGGCGTCTCCGCTATGCTTCCGCAAAATGATCTAAAGCTTCTACGCTTAGCCCTGCGGATCTCCCTGCTGTAGGCTGTCAGGTTCATCTTGTACTCTCCCCAAGTACCTTCTCGCTTAGCCCTATTGAAAAGCCTGCGAACTCCGACCCTCAGGTTTTCCAATCCCGGGGATTTCTGAAGGAAGATTTCTCCTCCATCAACCCACCCAGACAAAACCGGATGATTCTATGATCTGGCATAGAAACCTCCCCTGATACCTTCCAGTCGCGTATATATACCCCACATTCGGAATGTGATACTGCCGAATGTGATAGATAGTACCTCCTCCCTAACCCTGGTTATAAAAGTTGGGGCATTCCCTACATTCGAAAGGTGCTTACGCCTAATAAATGCGTGTGTAAGGTTAAATTATGTTCCTGGAATTTGGAAAGTTGCAGAGGTAATTATGCTGCACAGACCTGGAAAACCTATAGACAAGGTGACTTCTTACAGACCAATCTCATTGTTGCCCATGATTTCAAAACTGCTAGAGAAACTTTTATTGAGAAGGTTTCAGCCAATAATTGAAAGTAAAAAGTTAATCCCGGAGCTTCAATTTGGTTCTCGCCGGAACCACTCAGCCATAGATCAGATTCATCGAATAACTGACCTAATAAAAAATTCACTAGAATAAATCCACAATTAATCCACATGCTCAGGCCTTCGATAGGGCTTTGCATTGTGGATTAATAAAAAACTTAGGCAATTACTACTAAGAAAGTATGTTAACCTCCTCGAATCTTACATGACTAATTCGGGTATTTTGAGTTAAACAGGAAGAGGAGTAGTCTTCGCTTAGGGATATCAGGTCTGGGTTGTGATATTCCAGAATCGGAAGGAGTGTTCCGATTCAGGAATATTTCAGCAACATAATCAGCAACAGTTACATTTGCTGATGATATCGCAATAGGATGAAATGAAAATGAATCTACACAAAAATTACAAAAGGCCAGATCTCAAAAAGGACTAGAAAGTGGAATATAAAACTTAACGAGGAAAATTGACAATTCATTTTCGGTTCGGATAAATGACATCTTAATTTCGTTGGCAAACACGGCAAAGTATTTAGGAATGACGCTGGATGCAAAGTTCAGATGATTTTGGTGTATTTCCTCTAATTTGAGAAAATGTACATTTAAAATTAACGAGTTTGCTAACTTTGTATAATATGCCTCCCAAAATGCGTACTTTTAATACAATTATATATATACTATATCTATATTTTTCATGTGTATACTATATTAATTATAATATGTCATAATAATCTCATCATATAATCATAAAAATTATTACATATGTGATTTCTTTTTATATTAAAATTCCATATAACTTTTTAGTTTTGTATGTGATTTTAGTTTTATTAGAAAATATTTTTACATTGTTAGTAAGGCTAATTCACTGATTTACCTTAACTATCGCATAAGAAACTTTAAAACTTATACAAATATTTATACCCGTACGAACGTGTCCTCAATTGTCTTACCATTTGTAACGCTAAGAAATAATGTTCAGAGATATAGACTCAATCGTATGTTTGTGATCGGCCTCGAATTCTGAGTCGATTTAGCTTTGTCTGTCTGTTAGTCCGTCCATACCAGCGGTAACTCAAAAACTAATTGAGCTAAGTACACCAAATTTTCACATGTAATTTATTATAGCAAATGCCAGAACCAAGCTCGCCCGCCTTGCAGTTCCCCAGAACCCCGATGTGTCCGGGAACCCAAACCAAATTTATTTCAAACTGCCCCGCCATCTCGTTAAGAGACGGCTTGCAGTCCCGGACCTTTCTAGTCATGGATACTTCAGAACCCAGTGCTCTTATTGCGGCCTGGCTATCAGTGAATACCGAATAGACCCGCCCACCCAACCTGCCTTCGAGTTTGCATCCGTCCGTGCAAAAATGGACCGATCCGCCGTCAGCAACTCCCTCTTTCAGCCAGGCTGCCCTAAGCGGAATCAAGTTGAAAGCGCACCGCAGATCCCGTACTCATCTACCAACCCAGTAGATCGAACGGCGGCAAATGAAAGAGAATCTTGAAAGCTTGAGTAGGGGTGGAGCGTAATAACACATCAGTGCATAAAATTCTTTGAATTTTGCTTATCATTCTGAAATTCCCAACTGTGTGGAGGGTTGGCCACCACATCAGAACGCCATACATTAGGATCGGGGTCAACACTGCGCTGTATAGCCAATAAACCAAACTTGGTTTTAGCCCCACCTATTCCCGATGGCCTCTCTATAACGCTGAACCTCAAGTTCAACTTCGAGTCAAAAATTAGACGCCAGATTCTAGCCTCTCTGCTTAACAATAAGCTCATTCCGTTGAGTGTCGGCGGAGCTATTGTTGGTATCTTGTACCTCTTGCTGAAAATAACTAGTTTCGTCTTTTGTGGGTTGATAGTCAACCCACAGCCGACAGCCCAGCCAGAAACGAGGCCCAGAGCCCTCTGCATTAGCCCATGTAGCGCATGAAGAGGCTTTCAAGACACCGCGACCGTCAATTCATCACGGTAAGCTATCACCTTGTGGCCCTCCTCCTCCAGGAATATCAGTAATTGATTAATTACGAGGTTCCAAAGAAGAAGAAAAAGTGCACCTCCTTGCGGGGTGCCCCTGCTAACGAGGCACTCTTCAAGATTTGACAGACTGCGGAGGAAGGAAGACCTCTGAGCCCTAATAAATACTTCTTGTACTTCTTTAGGTTATCCCTATAAGCGCACCAATCAGATGGTGCTCTGGTGAACTCCGTCCTGGTAAACTGAGTTCTACATTTTTTACGAATGGCGTTTAACCCTTTGGACCACCTTTGTGGTTTCCTTTTGCCTTTTATCCGAGTTAAAGGACACGCCTCCCTAGACACGCCACTTATGGTCCCAGTAAGTGTGCAGACCATATTGTCGAGGTTCGCAAGCGTCCCAGCTAAATCACTTAGCGAGTCTTGCAATCTTGGTCAATCAGTCCGCCTGCGGTTTCTGAAAATCAAAGGAGAATTCTGTCTTGCAACGAATTCAAGTTCTATATAGCGATGGTCCGAAAAGGAATGTCTTGCGATACTTTCCAATTCGTAACCGAGTCCAAAATAATTTGTGAGGCAATGATTATGTCTATAAACTCTTGCCTATTTTAAGTAACGAAAATAGGCTCTGAGCCTCTATTACATAGTGTTGGGTTAGTACTCAAGATAAAATCAAAAAGTGGCCCACCTCTAGTGTTGATAGTCTGCTCCAGGTTTCTCAGATTACTAGGTGGAAGCATTCCCTGGGAATCATAGAGCAGGTATACTGATGCCCGCCAAGAGATACTGTCATCGACCTCAAGACTGTCTGCAGTCAAATTTTCATTGCTGTAATCATGTAAATTACTTTCAGTTAATATGCACGACCTCGTCTTTCCGTCGCTGCTGCTTTAGAATAGCTTTTAGTTCCCCATCCTAAGCCCGCAAATCCTCTATTCCGCTAGCCAAGGTTCTTGGATCAGGACTATGTCATCCTCACCTCTTTGTAGGTTGGAAAGAAACGCAGTTGATGCCGCTTTAGATTGGTGGTGATTGTTCTGGCTCGAAGCATTAATACTTTCGTCAACGTTCTCTACATCGTCCTCGAGGTCCAGGTCCAGCAGGACCCATTTTTACTCAATTCTCTCTTAACTTAAGTTTTCTGACACGGCGGTACAAAAAAATGCGGAAAAAACTCGAAAATATATTAAATCATAATTATAGCTAAAATTTTGAATTGAAATTTGAATTTTTGATATGTTGTTCAGAAAACTCCAATTTTCTTTCTAGTATAAAAGTTTTTAGTCAACTTTTCGTATAGAAAACTAAAACTGAAAATAAGCAAAAATTATAATTTTTCCAAAAAAAACAACAAAAAAAATGATTCTTCAAAAATGTCATTTCGCTAAAAATACATTTGCAATTTTACAAATACATTCACCTTCCATAGGATCATATAAAAAACCCTTCGATAGGATCATATTCGTAAAAATAAAAATATAATATTTTCGATTTTTTGTATAAGTTTTTATGGTTGCTAATAACAAATGCATCAACTACATTACAAAACACTAATTTAATTCAAGTCAGTGTAATAAAGCACATTCATTTAATTTTTAAAATTCAACGTTTTTTGTTAATTTTTAATTAACAAAAAGCTTCATTTCACAATTATATTTCATAATTTATTGGGGGTATATAATTTACAACAAAAAAGAAACTTTATAATATGTACTATATATTTAGTAAATTTTTAAAAATTATTTCATTTTCAGAAAGAACTTTAATTAAACTTTTTCTAAATTAATCTTTTGTTTAAAAACCAAAGCTTAAAATTCTTTAACAAAGCTTTCTTAAGATTCTTCACAAACTTTACATAAAGAAATCCAAATTTTTTCCCCTGGAAAATCACTTTTTATATGTGCATTACCATATTATATAGCAGTGAAATGACATCATGAACCAAACGGTGAAGAATTAACATTTTTTTTTTCATGTTCTTACAAAAGCAAATTTTTCAGCAAAATTAAAATCATAGTATTGAAGATTAATTAACAAAATCAACATTTGAAAATTTACATTACACATACATAGTTGATTATTTCTATGTATAAATATATTATTCAAATCATACGAGTATATAGACAAAAATCAGAACATAAAATATGTCACATAAAAACCTTATTAAAAAGAATTAAAAACTTAGATTATTAGAAAGAAAAAAAAATGTGATAATTCCATGATGTTTTCATTTCTTTTGTTTATATTTTATTTCTTTTTCCTTTCCATTCTTTCTTTAAGAATAAGTAGTAAAACAACAATTGGTTAATTGTTATACACGTTTCATTTAAGTTCAAAAAAATACGGGAAACACATATACTATTTCTTTTCTCACGAAAAATTTTAGTCTTAAATACATGAGTCTTTGGTATAACTCTTCAAAAACTATACAACTTGTGAGCTAAGGTTTCGCGAGTAGGCTCCCAGAAAAATCTGAAAGTACAGTTTCACATAACATGGAGAATTTCAATTAAATTAAACCAATTGCATATTTAAATTTGGAAGGAAATGTTTCTAAAAATTGGAAAAAATTTATACAAAGTTATAAAATATTTGAGGAAGCTTCTGGAATAAAAAATAAATCTGATAAAATAAGAATAGACAAATTTTTAAATGCGATTGGCGAGGATGCTGTTTATGTGCACAGCACGTTTAATTTAGCTACTGATTAGAAATCTAATTTACGACATTATTAAAAATTTAAAAAACTTTGTTGCCCAAAGAAGCAAATTACAAGTACTCGTATACAAACAATTCAAATTTTTTTCAAAAAATCAAATTTGACAATGGAACTTTTTGTCCCGAAATAGCCCTATTTTAGGATTTTCTGTGAAAATTTTTGTATAACAAAAACACGTCTTTTTTTTATACTTTATATTATCAGAAACACAAACCAAATAATATTCAAAAATATAATGATCTCATATATTTTTAGGACGAAAAATCGAAATATTACAGCTCTTTTCAAAACCATCAAATGTTTTGTGGCATCTGAATATTAATGTCTCATTTGTTACTGTTTTGAATATTATGTTTCATTAGGAAGCTTTAAAAATAATAGACATACATTATTTATCTGCAATACTTATGAAATATAAAATTTCATTTCTTATTTATCGATAGAAAAACTTATATTTAAAAAAAAACTACATAAACAATTATGTATGTACATATGCATGCTTAAAATTTCATTTTTTATTGTTCGAACGAAAAATTCCAAAATGTTCAATTCTAACACATAAGTGCATACATACATATATTTGAATAAAATTAATATTTTGTTTATGCCAAAACCTTTTCTTCTTAAAAAGCAGAAAAATAAAATATTCACGTTCTTTACAAGACTTTTTAAAACTACATATATAATAATTTCTGATAAAAGAGTAGAAAGACGGCATGATGAGCAAAACATACTTGATTTTTAAAAGCAAACCGATTTTTAATATTTCCTTGTAGATAGGCTCATACAACTCAATCATGGATCTAATAATACACAATGTGACGACTGTACCCAGATGTAACTATTAATTAATTTTAAAAATTAAATGAGTGTGCTTTATTACACTGACTTGTATATAGAAATTAAAGTGTTTTTGAAGCGATTTATATCATCTAAAAAAATTATTATGCAAAATTCAGAAATTTTTATTGGAATAGAAAAATTTAATGCTCCTTATCACATTTTATTTACTGCAATTAAAAGTAAAAAAAAATTAAAAGAGACCTTGAATTTGTTAGTCAAGCAAAATATAAATTCAAAAGTTGAAGAATTACGTGGTTGGGTACACAATTTAGTTACAGTTGAAAATTTGGGTGGGAATTTACGATTATATCTTGACTCACGAAATTTAAATAAATATATAAAAAA
This sequence comes from Condylostylus longicornis, assembly GCF_029603195.1. NCBI lineage: Eukaryota > Metazoa > Arthropoda > Insecta > Diptera > Dolichopodidae > Condylostylus > Condylostylus longicornis. The sequence continues at coordinate 671,119 of NW_026578147.1, read as the reverse complement.
GCAACATTATTAAATTCGTACCTTGAAAAAAAATATCAGCCAAATTGTCTGAAACTAGTTATTTTACGGTGTTAGATCTTAAAGAAGGTGACCTACTATGTAGTGCTGCTTTCGCTAACCGATTCTCGCATTTTAAATTTTGACACTATGTAAATCTAATATCGTAACTTTGCGTATACAGAAGTAGCAAAAGTGGTACTATGCAACTTTCGAACTTTTCATTCACTTGCCATTTTGTTTAAGAACCTTATTGTGAAAATTTAAGTTTTTGAAAAAATGAAACTAAACAATGTGTTATATTTATTTGGTTTATTAAAGTAAAAAAACCTTGCATTTCAAATTTACTGCAATTAATTAAATTTTTGTAATTAATAATTATAATTATAGATCAAAATAAAATACCGAAATATTCCGGTTTAAGCAAATAACAAAATAGCACTAATTTTGTGCTAAACTTAAATTTGTTTCGCTTATCTTTTCTCAACTTTACTCCAGTTTTATTTTTATGAGACTGAACTTTTCATCTACAGACTTACAAACTTCGGTTATAATAAGTAAAATGGTTTGCTGAGCAAGAACAATACTTAAATCTTAACCTGCAGAAAAATCTTTTGCTATCATATTTATTTAATTTTTAAAATTTTTAATTAATTTTTTACCAGAAATATTCAAAAAAGGCTGCTATTTTCAAAAAAGTGGAACCAAGTCCTATATTTAATATAAAAACAGTTCATTATCTTACGAATTCAAAAGAAAATCGTAAAAATAAAACAATAAATAAATTAGAATTAAAAAATGTCACAATAAAAACAAAATAATATTTTTTACATGAAGTTTTTACGTTTATACACTTTGTAAGTTTAGGCTCTAGTTATGATGATCAGAAAATACCGTAAAACATTAAAAAAATCTCATAAAAATGTTTATGACGTTTTTTTCTGATCATATTTTTATTGCCTTATTCATTTACTTATATGCATGTAGATAAAAAGGGGGTGAAAAAGCAAAAAAAAGTTTACTTCAAATTTTCTTACTGTAAGTTTAAATAAGATCACAACTTGGTTCCTAGCTTTTGGCATCAATATTTTTAAATTTTTAAATTTAATTTCTTTAGAATTTAAAATATTGCTGACAATTTCAACATAAAAGGAGTTTCGCAATTTAATTTTAATCACATTAACAGAAGAAAATACTGTTTCATCTGCAGCTCTATAAATTTTTCAAGTTTTCAACAATATACTCGATCCACTCCAATTAAAATGTTAAAATGGCAATATTATCGTCTATTGAAAAAATTCTATACATACAAACATATTTCATCTGCTTACGTGGAAGAATTCTCCTAAGTTTGGTTATTTGAAACTTTAGCTAACAAATTGATTTATTTGACTACAAAAACATAGGTGGCGGCTTTTGATTTAGCAGAAAAAGGTATACATTATGTACATAATTTTCTTAGCCACGGTTTTCTCAATGTTTAAATACTGCAAAAAACAAAATCGGAACCAAAAAGCAAAAGGAGGACCTGGAGGCAGAATTTAAAATCGGAGGCAAACTACAATTAAAAAAACTATAAAAACATTATAAATATGTAGGTGATAAACGTGAAATTTCAAAGTATTTATCAAACATAAACAAATATTTTTTGGTTATACAAAAAAACCGAGCATTTTGATTTTGAATTATAAAATTGTGAATCTTAGAAAAAGCCATTTATGAATCCGTTTTGTTTATTTTACTTTTAATTAAAAAAGTTTTGAAAAAAAAATTTTTGTTTATGAAAAAATTTTTTTTTTTAATTTTTTTTTATCTTCCTATTTAAATCTACAATCTATCCCCAAAAAAGCAAGATTCGGACATTTAGTAAATGTTCGACATATTTTCTTTAATTGACTTGTAAAGGGCTTTTCCAGTAAAATAGTCACTTCCCCTTCGCTTGAGTCTGCTTGTGTAGTTCAATTAAAGTACGTTCCTTGCCAGTTGATTTGAGTGTTTGCTTATTCTTTCTAGATATTTTTTACTAGCAATTGATGCCGTTTCTTTTACAGAGTAGATATTTGTATCATTCCTGATGGTTGAATTCCTAACATACCACGGAACCTTTGTTATGTTACGAAGTATTTTTGACTGGAATCTTTATAAAATCTCGATGTTTGAGTTGCTGGCTATTCCCCATAGTTCCATGCCATAACTTCATATTGGTTTGAGGATTATTTTGTAAATTAAGTTTTTATTCACAGGTGATAATTGAGGGCTTCGACCCAGTAGCCAGTACATTTTGATGTAGTTACATCTTAACTGTTTATTTTTGTTTATTATGTGGGTTTTCCATGTTAGTCTTCTATCAAGATGTAGACCCAAATATTTGGTCGTTTCCTTCTGTGGTAGGGTGATATAATTTAAGCTGACTGGAGAACACGTCCTACTCCTGTTAGTAAATGTAACGTGTACCGATTTTGACTCATTTGCCTATATTCTTCATTTTTTTAACCAATATTGGATGGCGTATAAATGTTTTTGCAGCGTTTGTGATGCAATGACGGGATGTGTATTTGATGTTAAGCTGTATCATCTGCAAAAGTTGATATCTTTGTTTCTTCGTTTGTTGGTAAATCCGCTGTAAATAGAAGGTACAAATTTGGGCCAAGTACATTGCCCTGTGGTACACCTGAGTTTTCATGCTGGCGTTGTGAATATACTGAACCCTGTCTCACCCTAAATTGTCTGTCGATGATATATGATTTTAGTATTAAAAAGAAAAGGTAAGGCAGTAGTGTCTTCAGCTTACACAGCAGTCCCTCATGCCAGACTTTGTCGAACGCTTGTGATATGTCGAGGAAAGCTGCGGACCAGTACCTTTTCTCTTCCATGTCGCATCTGATCTTGTCGACAATTCTGTGAACCTGCTCTATAGTGGCATGCCCACATCGAAACCCAATGGTGTTCAAGAACCATTCGTTTTGATTCCATTAATATCAGTAATCATCCAGCTAATAGTTTCTCGAAGATTTTTGATAAAATGGGTAATAAGCTGATTGGTCGATAGGATTCAGTCATGTTAGGGGTTTTTTCCTGGTTTAGGAATCATGATCACCTTTGCGATTTTTCAAAGGTTGGGAAAGCTACAGGTCATTAAAACTGCGTTGAAAATATATGTTAGGAGCCTGATACCCCTTTCCGATAGTTGTTAAAGCATTTTACCCGTAATTTGGTCGTATTCAGGAGCTTTTTTGACATTTAGTTTTTTGTGAAGTATATCTCGAACTTCTCGAACAGTGAATCTTTTTTTGCTTATCCAGTTGTAGCGGTATTTCAAGATATTTAACGATTTCACTAACTTCATCCCTTGCTTCACAGTCGTAAGGTTGAAATACGTTATGTAAATGCTTTGAAAAAGTTGTTGCCTTCTCTGAATCCGATCTTGCCCACTCTCTATCGCTCGTTAAAATTGGTGGAATATGCTATTTAGGCCGTTTGGTATTTTTAGTGGCTCTCCATAACGAGTAGTTTGTGTCTGTTGTCGGGCCTCGGTTTAATATGCAGGTCCTGCAAAGCGTTGTTCTTGAGATCGTTCAGCATTTTTTTGATTTCTTTTGAACTGTGGTTAAGATTCCGTTTGTCGATTGGTGCTTTGTTAACCTTTCATATTCCTTAACTTACGTTTTTCAGCTATTTCGGCACAATGTTTTATTTTAGAAAGCTTTGCTTTCAGGTCTTGCCACCTATGCTGCATTTGACATATTTGATTAAACTTTGCTGTTGCTTCCGTTACTTTGTTACTTTAGGTTTTAGTGGAATTTGCAGATCAATATCGTTATCCATTGCCGCTCTGTATGAATTCCAGTCTGTGTGTTTATTATGACGCATGCGAGTCTCTGCAATCGTTCCAGGTTCTTTCTAGCCGCCCCAAGAGCCGCCCTTCTTGTCCATGCCACTGCTCCATAAGTCAGGAGCGGCACGACCATCATGTTATACATTCACAAGATGAAGAACGGGGAGCAGCCTCACGACCTGCCCGAGATGCCCTGCAAACCATAAGTCCCCGGGTTACCCGTGTACACACGGCCTCCTCGTTTCTTCGAAGAAGCTTGGAATCAAATACCACTCCTAAGTATTTGACCTCCGATTTTCCGTCTCCTCCGAGAGCCGTCTTATTAGGGTTAATCCTGAGGCCCACAGTTTCGCACCAGGTCCGGGCCACCCGTAATCCTCTTTGGACTATATCACAAAGAGTTCCCTCAAACTGGCCTGGACACCAATTTCCTGACGAAGCAGCTCAATAAGGAGTCCATCCACCACCAAGCTCCTTGGCCACGCGCATCCTTAGGGTGCTCCGCCCCACAGCAGTCTCTCAGGGCGCTCGTAATCACCTCATGAGAAGTGTTATCGAAGGTCCCCTCGATATTCAGGAACGCGCATAGCGCCACCTATCCCTGCTCTATTGTGCTCTCCAGGGTACTAGCAAAGCGGAAAAGACCGGTCTCTGTCGACCTCCCTGCCCGATACGCATGCTGACAATCGCTCGGCGGCCTCCTTGCCAGCACCACCAGCCCCCCCGGACATAATTATCAACTAGTTTCTCCATCGTCTTCAACAAGAACGAATTGAGGCTAATCCGTCTGAATGACTTGGTGGGGGTGCTGGCCACCTTATCCTTTTCTCCGTAATTATGCGTGCAGCCTTCTTCCAACCTTCATAACGTGGTGTCCTGCATTCCCACGCCATTACTGCCGGGGAAATGTACCTCCAGGAGGAGCAGAGCCCTTTGCTCCTTATTCTACGTGTAGCCGCCGTCCGGCCTCCTTAAAGAAGCAGCCACTGGCGCCCTGTCTCTAGCCAGGGCCCTATGCAGCCTCGCAGCCGCCGGCGTCTCCGCTATGCTTCCGCAAAATGATCTAAAGCTTCTACGCTTAGCCCTGCGGATCTCCCTGCTGTAGGCTGTCAGGTTCATCTTGTACTCTCCCCAAGTACCTTCTCGCTTAGCCCTATTGAAAAGCCTGCGAACTCCGACCCTCAGGTTTTCCAATCCCGGGGATTTCTGAAGGAAGATTTCTCCTCCATCAACCCACCCAGACAAAACCGGATGATTCTATGATCTGGCATAGAAACCTCCCCTGATACCTTCCAGTCGCGTATATATACCCCACATTCGGAATGTGATACTGCCGAATGTGATATCCAGTACCTCCTCCCTAACCCTGGTTATAAAAGTTGGGGCATTCCCTACATTCGAAAGGTGCTTACGCGCCTAATAAATGCGTGTGTAAGGTTAAATTATGTTCCTGGAATTTGGAAAGTTGCAGAGGTAATTATGCTGCACAGACCTGGAAAACCTATAGACAAGGTGACTTCTTACAGACCAATCTCATTGTTGCCCATGATTTCAAAACTGCTAGAGAAACTTTTATTGAGAAGGTTTCAGCCAATAATTGAAAGTAAAAAGTTAATCCCGGAGCTTCAATTTGGTTCTCGCCGGAACCACTCAGCCATAGATCAGATTCATCGAATAACTGACCTAATAAAAAATTCACTAGAATAAATCCACAATTAATCCACATGCCCAGGCCTTCGATAGGGCTTTGCATTGTGGATTAATAAAAAACTTAGGCAATTACTACCAAGAAAGTATGTTAACCTCCTCGAATCTTACATGACTAATTCGGGTATTTTGAGTTAAACAGGAAGAGGAGTAGTCTTCGCTTAGGGATATCAGGTCTGGGTTGTGATATTCCTGAATCGGAAGGAGTGTTCCGATTCAGGAATATTTCAGCAACATAATCAGCAACAGTTACATTTGCTGATGATATCGCAATAGGATGAAATGAAAATGAATCTACACAAAAATTACAAAAGGCCAGATCTCAAAAAGGACTAGAAAGTGGAATATAAAACTTAACGAGGAAAATTGACAATTCATTTTCGGTTCGGATAAATGGCATCTTAATTTCGTTGGCAAACACGGCAAAGTATTTAGGAATGACGCTGGATGCAAAGTTCAGATGATTTTGGTGTATTTCCTCTAATTTGAGAAAATGCACATTTAAAATTAACGAGTTTGCTAACTTTGTATAATATGCCTCCTAAAATGCGTACTTTTAATACAATTATATATATACTATATCTATATTTTTCATGTGTATACTATATTAATTATAATATGTCATAATAATCTCATCATATAATCATAAAAATTATTACATATGTGATTTCTTTTTATATTAAAATTCCATATAACTTTTTAGTTTTGTATGTGATTTTAGTTTTATTAGAAAATATTTTTACATTGTTAGTAAGGCTAATTCACTGATTTACCTTAACTATCGTATAAGAAACTTTAAAACTTATACAAATATTTATACCCGTACGAACGTGTCCTCAATTGTCTTACCATTTGTAACGCTAAGAAATAATGTTCAGAGATATAGACTCAAGTGTATGTTTGTGATCGGCCTCGAATTCTGAGTCGATTTAGCTTTGTCTGTCTGTTCGTCCGTCCATACCAGCTTTAACTCAAAAACTAATTGAGCTAAGTACACCAAATTTTCACATGTAATTTATTATAGCAAATGCCAGAACCAAGCTCGCCCGCCTTGCAGTTCCCCAGAACCCCGATGTGTCCGGGAACCCAAACCAAATTTATTTCAAACTGCCCCGCCATCTCGTTAAGAGACGGCTTGCAGTTCCGGATCTTTCTAGACATGGATACTTCAGAACCCAGTGCTCTTATTGCGACCTGGCTATCAGTGAATACCGAATAGACCCGCCCACCCAACCTGCCTTCGAGTTTGCATCCGTCCGTGCAAAAATGGACCGATCCGCCGTCAGCAACTCCTTCTTTCAGCCAGGCTGCCCTAAGCGGAATCAAGTTGAAAGCGTACCGCAGATCCCGTACTCATCTACCAACCCAGTAGATCGAACGGCGGCAAATGAAAGAGAATCTTGAAAGCTTGAGTAGGGGTGGAGCGTAATAACATCAGTGCATAAAATTCTTTGAATTTTGCTTATCAGTCTGAAATTCCCAACTGTGTGGAGGGTTGGCCACCACATCAGAACGCCATACATTAGGATCGGGGTCAACACTGCGCTGTATAGCCAATAAACCAAACTTGGTTTTAGCCCCACTTAATCCCGATGGCCTCTCTATAATGCTGAACCTCAAGTTCAACTTCGAGTCAAAAATTAGACGCCAGATTCTAGCCTCTCTGCTTAACGATAAGCTCATTCCGTTGAGTGTCGGCGGAGCTATTGTTGGTATCTTGTACCTCTTGCTGAAAATAACTAGTTTCGTCTTTTGTGGGTTGATAGTCAACCCACAGCCGACAGCCCAGCCAGGAACGAGGCCCAGAGCCCTCTGCATTAGCCCATGTAGCGCATGAAGAGGCTTTCAAGACACCGCGACCGTCAATTCATCACGGTAAGCTATCACCTTGTGGCCCTCCTCCTCGAGGAATATCAGTAATTGATTAATTACGAGGTTCCAAAGAAGAAGAAAAAGTGCACCTCCTTGCGGGGTGCCCCTGCTAACGAGGCACTCTTCAAGATTTGACAGACTGCGGAGGAAGGAAGACCTCTGAGCCCTAATCAACTACTTCTTGTACTTCTTTAGGTTATCCCTATAAGCGCACCAATCAGATGGTGCTCTGCTTACTTGAAATTTCATATATAAGTTTTGATCTACCGGCGATGAAACCTCCTAACTTTTGGAAGAAATCAGGCGTCAGCAACTGGACGTTTACTACGGGCCAAATATACATTTTTGTGTATATAAAGAGAAATAATCAACCGATTTCATTGAAATTTAATATATAAATTCCTCGTATGAAAACTATGAACATATAAATTTTTTGGAAAGATCAGGGCTCGAAAACTGATTTGCGGGCCGATTCTACATTTTTCACCATTTTGAAGAAAATATTCAACCGATTTACTTGAAATTTCATATATGAGCTTTGTTTGACCGTCCGTGAAAATTCCTAGCTTTTGGAACAAATCAGGCATCGGCAACTGGACGTTTACTACGGGCCAAATATACATTTTTGTGTATATAAAGAGAAATAATCAACCGATTTCATTGAAATTTAAAATTTGAATTCCTTGTATTAAAACAATGAACATGTAAATTTTTTGGAAAGATCAGGGCTCGAAAACTGATCTGCGGGCCGATTTTACATTTTTCACCACATCTACGGAACGAATTGATGGAGTTTCTTGAAATTTGATATTTGAGTTCTGGTTGTTACCGAAACTAACTGGCGAGCATTTCAGGGAATTCGGGTAATAAGAGCCAAATTTACATTTTTCTAGGTATGTTAACTATAAGCTTACTAATGTCCTAAAAATTGAAAATAAGTATTTAACAGACATTTTTATAATATTCTGTAACACTTTCACTTAACTAGACAATACACATTGCGGTCGGTTATGTGCTGACCACATCAGATTTTTTTTTTTTATCTTCCTATTTAAATCTACAATCTATCCCCAAAAAAGCAAGATTCGGACATTTAGTAAATGTTCGACATATTTTCTTTAATTGACTTGTAAAGGGCTTTTCCAGTAAAATAGTCACTTCCCCTTCGCTTGAGTCTGCTTGTGTAGTTCAATTAAAGTACGTTCCTTGCCAGTTGATTTGAGTGTTTGCTTATTCTTTCTAGATATTTTTTACTAGCAATTGATGCCGTTTCTTTTACAGAGTAGATATTTGTATCATTCCTGATGGTTGAATTCCTAACATACCACGGAACCTTTGTTATGTTACGAAGTATTTTTGACTGGAATCTTTATAAAATCTGGATGTTTGAGTTGCTGGCTATTCCCCATAGTTCCATGCCATAACTTCATATTGGTTTGAGGATTATTTTGTAAATTAAGTTTTTATTCACAGGTGATAATTGAGGGCTTCGACCCAGTAGCCAGTACATTTTGATGTAGTTACATCTTAACTGTTTATTTTTGTTTATTATGTGGGTTTTCCATGTTAGTCTTCTATCAAGATGTAGACCCAAATATTTGGTCGTTTCCTTCTGTGGTAGGGTGATATAATTTAAGCTGACTGGAGAACACGTCCTACTCCTGTTAGTAAATGTAACGTGTACCGATTTTGACTCATTTGCCTATATTCTTCATTTTTTTAACCAATATTGGATGGCGTATAAATGTTTTTGCAGCATTTGTGATGCAATGACGGGATGTGTATTTGATGTTAAGCTGTATCATCTGCAAAAGTTGATATCTTTGTTTCTTCGTTTGTTGGTAAATCCGCTGTAAATAGAAGGTACAAATTTGGGCCAAGTACATTGCCCTGTGGTACACCTGAGTTTTCATGCTGGCGTTGTGAATATACTGAACCCTGTCTCACCCTAAATTGTCTGTCGATGATATATGATTTTAGTATTAAAAAGAAAAGGTAAGGCAGTAGTGTCTTCAGCTTACACAGCAGTCCCTAATGCCAGACCTTGTCGAACGCTTGTGATATGTCGAGGAAAGCTGCGGACCAGTACCATTTCTCTTCCATGTCGCATCTGATCTTGTCGACAATTCTGTGAACCTGCTCTATAGTGGCATGCCCACATCGAAACCCAATGGTGTTCAAGAACCATTCGTTTTGATTCCATTAATATCAGTAATCATCCAGCTAATAGTTTCTCGAAGATTTTTGATAAAATGGGTAATAAGCTGATTGGTCGATAGGATTCAGTCATGTTTAAGTTTTTTTCCTGGTTTAGGAATCATGATCACCTTTGCGATTTTTCAAAGGTTGGGAAAGCTACAGGTCATTAAAACTGCGTTGAAAATATATGTTAGGAGCCTTATACCCCTTTCCGATAGTTGTTAAAGCATTTTACCCGTAATTTGGTCGTATTCAGGAGCTTTTTTGACATTTAGTTTTTTGTGAAGTATATCTCGAACTTCTCGAACAGTGAATCTTTTTTTGCTTATCCAGTTGTAGCGGTATTTCAAGATATTTAACGATTTCACTAACTTCATCCCTTGCTTCACAGTCGTAAGGTTGAAATACGTTATGTAAATGCTTTGAAAAAGTTGTTACCTTCTCTGAATCCGATCTTGCCCACTCTCTATCGCTCGTTAAAATTGGTAGAATATGCTATTTAGGCCGTTTGCTATTTTTAGTGGCTCTCCATAACGAGTAGTTTGTGTCTGTTGTCGGGCCTCGGTTTAATATGCAGGTCCTGCAAAGCGTTGTTCTTGAGATCGTTCAGCATTTTTTTGATTTCTTTTGAACTGTGGTTAAGATTCCGTTTGTCGATTGGTGCTTTGTTAACCTTTCATATTCCTTAACTTACGTTTTTCAGCTATTTCGGCACAATGTTTTATTTTAGAAAGCTTTGCTTTCAGGTCTTGCCACCTTTGCTGCATTTGACATATTTGATTAAACTTTTCTGTTGCTTCCGTTACTTTGTTACTTTAGGTTTTAGTGGAATTTGCAGATCAATATCGTTATCCATTGCCGCTCTGTATGAATTCCAGTCTGTGTGTTTATTATGACGCATGCGAGTCTCTGCAATCGTTCCAGGTTCTTTCTAGCCGCACCAAGAGCTGCCCTTCTTGTCCATGCCACTGCTCCATAAGTCAGGAGCGGCACGACCATCATGTTATACATTCACAAGATGAAGAACGGGGAGCAGCCTCACGACCTGCCCGAGATGCCCTGCAAACCATAAGTCCCCGGGTTATCCGTGTACACACGGCCTCCTCGTTTCTTCGAAGAAGCTTGGAATCAAATACCACTCCTAAGTATTTGACCTCCGATTTTCTCTCTACAGCCGCTCCGAACACGTAGATTGCGCGAAAAGGCACCAGAGCCGTCTTATTAGGGTTAATCCTGAGGCCCACAGTTCCGCACCAGGTCCGGGCCACCCGTAATCCTCTTTGGACTATATCACAAAGAGTTCCCTCAAACTGGCCTGGACACCAATTTCCTGACGAAGCAGCTCAATAAGGAGTCCATCCACCACCAAGCTCCTTGGCCACGCGCATCCTTAGGGTGCTCCGCCCCACAGCAGTCTCTCAGGGCGCTCGCAATCACCTCATGAGAAGTGTTATCGAAGGTCCCCTCGATATTCAGGAACGCGCATAGCGCCACCTATCCCTGCTCTATTGTGCTCTCCAGGGTACTAGCAAAGCGGAACAGACCGGTCTCTGTCGACCTCCCTGCCCGATACGCATGCTGACAATCGCTCGGCGGCCTCCTTGCCAGCACCACCAGCCCCCCCGGACATAATTATCAACTAGTTTCTCCATCGTCTTCAACAAGAACGAATTGAGGCTAATCCGTCTGAATGACTTGGTGGGGGTGCTGGCCACCTTATCCTTTTCTCCGTAATTATGCGTGCAGCCTTCTTCCAACCTTCATAACGTGGTGTCCTGCATTCCCACGCCATTACTGCCGGGGAAATGTACCTCCAGGAGGAGCAGAGCCCTTTGCTCCTTATTCTCCGTGTAGCCGCCGTCCGGCCTCCTTAAAGAAGCAGCCACTGGCGCCCTGTCTCTAGTCAGGGCCCTATGCAGCCTCGCAGCCGCCGGCGTCTCCGCTATGCTTCCGCAAAATGATCTAAAGCTTCTACGCTTAGCCCTGCGGATCTCCCTGCTGTAGGCTGTCAGGTTCATCTTGTACTCTCCCCAAGTACCTTCTCGCTTAGCCCTATTGAAAAGCCTGCGAACTCCGACCCTCAGGTTTTCCAATCCCGGGGATTTCTGAAGGAAGATTTCTCCTCCATCAACCCACCCAGACAAAACCGGATGATTCTATGATCTGGCATAGAAACCTCCCCTGATTCCTTCCAGTCGCGTATATATACCCCACATTCGGAATATGATACTGCCGAATGTGATATCCAGTACCTCCTCCCTAACCCTGGTTATAAAAGTTGGGGCATTCCCTACATTCGAAAGGTGCTTACGCGCCTAATAAATGCGTGTATAAGGTTAAATTATGTTCCTGGAATTTGGAAAGTTGCAGAGGTAATTATGCTGCACAGACCTGGAAAACCTATAGACAAGGTGACTTCTTACAGACCAATCTCTTTGTTGCCCATGATTTCAAAACTGCTAGAGAAACTTTTATTGAGAAGGTTTCAGCCAATAATTAAAAGTAAAAAGTTAATCCCGGAGCTTCAATTTGGTTCTCGCCGGAACCACTCAGCCATGGATCAGATTCATCGAATAACTGACCTAATAAAAATTCACTAGAATAAATCCACAATTAATCCACAATGCCCAGGCCTTCGATAGGGCTTTGCATTGTGGATTAATAAAAAACTTAGGCAATTACTACTAAGAAAGTATGTTAACCTCCTCGAATCTTACATGACTAATTCGGGTATTTTGAGTTAAACAGGAAGAGGAGTAGTCTTCGCTTAGGGATATCAGGTCTGGGTTGTGATATTCCTGAATCGGAAGGAGTGTTCCGATTCAGGAATATTTCAGCAACATAATCAGCAACAGTTACATTTGCTGATGATATCGCAATAGGATGAAATGAAAATGAATCTACACAAAAATTACAAAAGGCCAGATCTCAAAAAGGACTAGAAAGTGGAATATAAAACTTAACGAGGAAAATTGACAATTCATTTTCGGTTCGGATAAATGGCATCTTAATTTCGTTGGAAACGAAAGTATTTAGGAATGACGCTGGATGCAAAGTTCAGATGATTTTGGTGTATTTCCTCTAATTTGAGAAAATGCACATTTAAAATTAACGAGTTTGCTAACTTTGTATAATATGCCTCCCAAAATGCGTACTTTTAATACAATTATATATATACTATATCTATATTTTTCATGTGTATACTATATTAATTATAATATGTCATAATAATCTCATCATATAATCATAAAAATTATTACATATGTGATTTCTTTTTATATTAAAATTCCATATAACTTTTTAGTTTTGTATGTGATTTTAGTTTTATTAGAAAATATTTTTACATTGTCAGTAAGGCTAATTCACTGATTTACCTTAACTATCGCATAAGAAACTTTAAAACTTATACAAATATTTATACCCGTACGAACGTGTCCTCAATTGTCTTACCATTTGTAACGCTAAGAAATAATGTTCAGAGATATAGACTCAAGTGTATGTTTGTGATCGGCCTCGAATTCTGAGTCAATTTAGCTTTGTCTGTCTGTTCGTCCGTCCATACCAGCGGTAACTCAAAAACTAATTGAGCTAAGTACACCAAATTTTCACATGTAATTTATTATAGCAAATGCCAGAACCAAGCTCGCCCGCCTTGCAGTTCCCCAGAACCCCGATGTGTCCGGGAACCCAAACCAAATTTATTTCAAACTGCCCCGCCATCTCGTTAAGAGACGGCTTGCAGTCCCGGATCTTTCTAGACATGGATACTTCAGAACCCAGTGCTCTTATTGCGACCTGGCTATCAGTGAATACCGAATAGACCCGCCCACCCAACCTGCCTTCGAGTTTGCATCCGTCCGTGCAAAAATGGACCGATCCGCCGTCAGCAACTCCCTCTTTCAGCCAGGCTGCCCTAAGCGGAATCAAGTTGAAAGCGCACCGCAGATCCCGTACTCATCTACCAACCCAGTAGATCGAACGGCGGCAAATGAAAGAGAATCTTGAAAGCTTGAGTAGGGGTGGAGCGTAATAACACATCAGTGCATAAAATTCTTTGAATTTTGCTTATCAGTCTGAAATTCCCAACTGTGTGGAGGGTTGGCCACCACATCAGAACGCCATACATTAGGATCGGGGTCAACACTGCGCTGTATAGCCAATAAACCAAACTTGGTTTTAGCCCCACCTAATCCCGATGGCCTCTCTATAACGCTGAACCTCAAGTTCAACTTCGAGTCAAAAATTAGACGCCAGATTCTAGCCTCTCTGCTTAACGATAAGCTCATTCCGTTGAGTGTCGGCGGAGCTATTGTTGGTATCTTGTACCTCTTGCTGAAAATAACTAGTTTCGTCTTTTGTGGGTTGATAGTCAATCCACAGCCGACAGCCCAGCCAGAAACGAGGCCCAGAGCCCTCTGCATTAGCCCATGTAGCGCATGAAGAGGCTTTCAAGACACCGCGACCGTCAATTCATCACGGTAAGCTATCACCTTGTGGCCCTCCTCCTCCAGGAATATCAGTAATTGATTAATTACGAGGTTCCAAAGAAGAAGAAAAAGTGCACCTCCTTGCGGGGTGCAGTAAGTGTGCAGCTAAATCACTTAGCGAGTCTTGCAATCTTGGTCAATCAGTCCGCCTGCGGTTTCTGAAAATCAAAGGAGAATTCTGTCTTGCAACGAATTCAAGTTCTATATAGCGATGGTCCGAAAAGGAATGTCTTGCGATACTTTCCAATTCGTAACCGAGTCCAAAATAATTTGTGAGGCAATGATTATGTCTATAAACTCTTGCCTATTTTAAGTAACGAAAATAGGCTCTGAGCCTCTATTACATAGTGTTGGGTTAGTACTCAAGATAAATTCAAAAAGTGGCCCACCTCTAGTGTTGATAGTCTGCTCCAGGTTTCTCAGATTACTAGGTGGAAGCATTCCCTGGGAATCATAGAGCAGGTATACTGATGCCCACCAAGAGATACTGTCATCGACCTCAAGACTGACTGCAGTCAAATTTTCATTGCTGTAATCATGTAAATTACTTTCAGTTAATATGCACGACCTCGTCTTTCCGTCGCTGCTGCTTTAGAATAGCTTTTAGTTCCCCATCCTAAGCCCGCAAATCCTCTATTCCGCTAGCCAAGGTTCTTGGATCAGGACTATGTCATCCTCACCTCTTTGTAGGTTGGAAAGAAACGCAGTTGATGCCGCTTTAGATTGGTGGTGATTGTTCTGGCTCGAAGCATTAATACTTTCGTCAACGTTCTCTACATCGTCCTCGAGGTCCAGGTCCAGCAGGACCCATTTTTACTCAATTCTCTCTTAACTTAAGTTTTCTGACACGGCGGTACAAAAAAATGCGGAAAAAACTCGAAAATATATTAAATCATAATTATAGCTAAAATTTTGAATTGAAATTTGAATTTTTGATATGTTGTTCAGAAAACTCCAATTTTCTTTCTAGTATAAAAGTTTTTAGTCAACTTTTCGTATAGAAAACTAAAACTGAAAATAAGCAAAAATTATAATTTTTCCAAAAAAAACAACAAAAAAAAATGATTCTTCAAAAATGTCATTTCGCTAAAAATACATTTGCAATTTTACAAATACATTCACCTTCTATAGGATTATATAAAAAACCCTTCGATAGGATCATATTCGTAAAAATAAAAATATAATATTTTCGATTTTTTGTATAAGTTTTTATGGTTGCTAATAACAAATGCATCAACTACATTGCAAAACACTAATTTAATTCAAGTCAGTGTAATAAAGCACATTCATTTAATTTTTAAAATTCAACGTTTTTTGTTAATTTTTAATTAACAAAAAACTTCATTTCACAATTATATTTCATAATTTTATTGGGGGTATATAATTTACAACAAAAAAGAAACTTTATAATATGTACTATATATTTAGTAAATTTTTAAAATTATTTCATTTTCAGAAAGAACTTTAATTAAACTTTTTCTAAATTAATCTTTTGTTTAAAAACCAAAGCTTAAAATTCTTTAACAAAGTTTTCTTAAGATTCTTCACAAACTTTACATAAAGAAATCCAAATTTTTTCCCCTGGAAAATCACTTTTTATATGTGCATTACCATATTATATAGCAGTGAAATGACATCATGAACCAAACGGTGAAAAATTAACATTTTCTTTTTCATGTTCTTACAAAAGCAAATTTTTCAGCAAAATTAAAATCATAGTATTGAAGATTAATTAACAAAATCAACATTTGAAAATTTACATTACACATACATAGTTGATTATTTCTATGTATAAATATATTATTCAAATCATACGAGTATATAGACAAAAATCAGAACATAAAATATGTCACATAAAAACCTTATTAAAAAGAATTAAAAACTTAGATTATTAGAAAGAAAAAAAATTGTGATAATTCCATGATGTTTTTATTTCTTTTGTTTATATTTTATTTCTTTTTCCTTTCCATTCTTTCCTTAAGAATAAGTAGTAAAACAACAATTGGTTAATTGTTATACACGTTTCATTTAAGTTCTAAAAAATACGGGAAACACATATACTATTTCTTTTCTCACGAAAAATTTTAGTCTTAAATACATGAGTCTTTGGTATAACTCTTCAAAAACTATACAACTTGTGAGCTAAGGTTTCGCGAGTAGGCTCCCAGAAAAATCTGAAAGTACAGTTTCACATAACATGGAGAATTTCAATTAAATTAAACCAATTGCATATTTAAATTTGGAAAGAAATGTTTCTAAAAATTGGAAAAAATTTATACAAAGTTATAAAATATTTGAGGAAGCTTCTGGAATAAAAAATATATCTGATAAAATAAGAATAGACAAATTTTTAAATGCGATTGGCGAGGATGCTGTTTATGTGCACAGCACGTTTAATTTAGCTGCTGATTAGAAATCTAATTTACGACATTATTAAAAATTTAAAAAACTTTGTTGCCCAAAGAAGCAAATTACAAGTATACAAACAATTCAAATTTTTTTCAAAAAATCAAATTTGACAATGGAACTTTTTGTCCCGAAATAGCCCTATTTTAGGATTTTCTGTGAAAATTTTTGTATAACAAAAACACGTCTTTTTTTTATACTTTATATTATCAGAAACACAAACAAAATAATATTCAAAAATATAATGATCTCATATATTTTTAGGACGAAAAATCGGAATATTACAGCTCTTTTCAAAACCATCAAATGTTTTGTGGCATCTGAATATTAATGTCTCATTTGTTACTGTTTTGAATATTATGTTTCATTAGGAAGCTTTAAAAATAATAGACATACATTATTTATCTGCAATACTTATGAAATATAAAATTTCATTTCTTATTTATCGATAGAAAAACTTATATTTAAAAAAAAAACTACATAAACAATTATGTATGTACATATGCATGCTTAAAATTTCATTTTTTATTGTTCGAACGAAAAATTCCAAAATGTTCAATTCTAACACATAAGTGCATACATACATATATTTGAATAAAATTAATATTTTGTTTATGCCAAAACCTTTTCTTCTTAAAAAGCAGAAAAATAAAATATTCACGTTCTTTACAAGACTTTTTAAAACTACATATATAATAATTTCTGATAAAAGAGTAGAAAGACGGCATGATGAGCAAAACATACTTGATTTTTAAAAGCAAACCGATTTTTAATATTTCCTTGTAGATAGGCTCATACAACTCAATCATGGATCTAATAATACACAATGTGACGACTGTACCCAGATGTAACTATTAATTAATTTTAAAAATTAAATGAGTGTGCTTTATTACACTGACTTGTATATAGAAATTAAAGTGTTTTTGAAGCGATTTATATCATCTAAAAAAATTATTATGCAAAATTCAGAAATTTTTATTGGAATAGAAAAATTTAATGCTCCTTATCACATTTTATTTACTGCAATTAAAAGTAAAAAAAAATTAAAAGAGACCTTGAATTTGTTAGTCAAGCAAAATATAAATTCAAAAGTTGAAGAATTACGTGGTTGGGTACACAATTTAGTTACAGTTGAAAATTTGGGTGGGAATTTACGATTATATCTTGACTCACGAAATTTAAATAAATATATAAAAAAGCAACATTATTAAATTCGTACCTTGAAAAAAAATATCAGCCAAATTGTCTGAAACTAGTTATTTTACGGTGTTAGATCTTAAAGAAGGTGACCTACTATGTAGTGCTGCTTTCGCTAACCGATTCTCGCATTTTAAATTTTGACACTATGTAAATCTAATATCGTAACTTTGCGTATACAGAAGTAGCAAAAGTGGTACTATGCAACTTTCGAACTTTTCATTCACTTGCCATTTTGTTTAAGAACTTTATTGTGAAAATTTAAGTTTTTGAAAAAATGAAACTAAACAATGTAAGTGTTATATTTATTTGGTTTATTAAAGTAAAAAAACCTTGCATTTCAAATTTACTGCAATTAATTAAATTTTTGTAATTAATAATTATAATTATAGATCAAAATAAAATACCGAAATATTCCGGTTTAAGCAAATAACAAAATAGCACTAATTTTGTGCTAAACTTAAATTTGTTTCGCTTATCTTTTCTCAACTTTACTCCAGTTTTATTTTTATGAGACTGAACTTTTCATCTACAGACTTACAAACTTCGGTTATAATAAGTAAAATGGTTTGCTGAGCAAGAACAATACTTAAATCTTAACCTGCAGAAAAATCTTTTGCTATCATATTTATTTAATTTTTAAAATTTTTAATTAATTTTTTACCAGAAATATTCAAAAAAGGCTGCTATTTTCAAAAAAGTGGAGCCAAGTCCTATATTTAATATAAAAACAGTTCATTATCTTACGAATTCAAAAGAAAATCGTAAAAATAAAACAATAAATAAATTAGAATTAAAAAATGTCACAATAAAAACAAAATAATATTTTTTACATGAAGTTTTTACGTTTATACACTTTGTAAGTTTAGGCTCTAGTTATGATGATCAGAAAATACCGTAAAACATTAAAAAAATCTCATAAAAATGTTTATGACGTTTTTTTCTGATCATATTTTTACTGCCTTATTCATTTACTTATATGCATGTAGATAAAAAGGGGGTGAAAAAGCAAAAAAAAGTTTACTTCAAATTTTCTTACTGTAAGTTTAAATAAGATCACAACTTGGTTCCTAGCTTTTGGCATCAATATTTTTAAATAATTCTTTAGAATTTAAAATATTGCTGACAATTTCAACATAAAAGGAGTTTCGCAATTTAATTTTAATCACATTAACAGAAGAAAATACTGTTTCAGCTGCAGCTCTATAATGCGCTAAACTGAGGGAGCTTTGAATAAATTTTTCAAGTTTTCAACAATATACTCGATCCACTCCAATTAAAATGTTAAAATGGCAATATTATCGTCTATTGAAAAAATTCTATACATACAAACATATTTCATCTGCTTACATCGAAGAATTCTCCTAAGTTTGGTTATTTGAAACTTTAGCTAACAAATTGATTTATTTGACTACAAAAACATAGGTGGCGGCTTTTGATTTAGCAGAAAAAGGTATACATTATGTACATAATTTTCTTAGCCACGGTTTTCTCAATGTTTAAATACTGCAAAAAACAAAATCGGAACCAAAAAGCAAAAGGAGGACCTGGAGGCAGAATTTAAAATCGGAGGCAAACTACAATTAAAAAAACTATAAAAACATTATAAATATGTAGGTGATAAACGTGAAATTTCAAAGTATTTATCAAACATAAACAAATATTTTTTGGTTATACAAAAAAACCGAGCATTTTGATTTTGAATTATAAAATTGTGAATCTTAGAAAAAGCCATTTATGAATCCATTTTGTTTATTTTACTTTTAATTAAAAAAGTTTTGAAAAAAAAATTTTTGTTTATGAAAAAATTTTTTTTTTTAATTTTTTTTTATCTTCCTATTTAAATCTACAATCTATCCCCAAAAAAGCAAGATTCGGACATTTAGTAAATGTTCGACATATTTTCTTTAATTGACTTATAAAGGGCTTTTCCAGTAAAATAGTCACTTCCCCTTCGCTTGAGTCTGCTTGTGTAGTTCAATTAAAGTACGTTCCTTGCCAGTTGATTTGAGTGTTTGCTTATTCTTTCTAGATATTTTTTACTAGCAATTGATGCCGTTTCTTTTACAGAGTAGATATTTGTATCATTCCTGATGGTTGAATTCCTAACATACCACGGAACCTTTGTTATGTTACGAAGTATTTTTGACTGGAATCTTTATAAAATCTCGATGTTTGAGTTGCTGGCTATTCCCCATAGTTCCATGCCATAACTTCATATTGGTTTGAGGATTATTTTGTAAATTAAGTTTTTATTCACAGGTGATAATTGAGGGCTTCGACCCAGTAGCCAGTACATTTTGATGTAGTTACATCTTAACTGTTTATTTTTGTTTATTATGTGGGTTTTCCATGTTAGTCTTCTATCAAGATGTAGACCCAAATATTTGGTCGTTTCCTTCTGTGGTAGGGTGATATAATTTAAGCTGACTGGAGAACACGTCCTACTCCTGTTAGTAAATGTAACATGTACCGATTTTGACTCATTTGCCTATATTCTTCATTTTTTTAACCAATATTGGATGGCGTATAAATGTTTTTGCAGCATTTGTGATGCAATGACGGTATGTGTATTTGATGTTAAGCTGTATCATCTGCAAAAGTTGATATCTTTGTTTCTTCGTTTGTTGGTAAATCCGCTGTAAATAGAAGGTACAAATTTGGGCCAAGTACATTGCCCTGTGGTACACCTGAGTTTTCATGCTGGCGTTGTGAATATACGGAACCCTGTTTCACCCTAAATTGTCTGTCGATGATATATGATTTTAGTATTAAAAAGAAAAGGTAAGGCAGTAGTGTCTTCAGCTTACACAGCAGTCCCTCATGCCAGATCTTGTCGAACGCTTGTGATATGTCGAGGAAAGCTGCGGACCAGTACCTTTTCTCTTCCATGTCGCATCTGATCTTGTCGACAATTCTGTGAACCTGCTCTATAGTGGCATGCCCACATCGGAACCCAATGGTGTTCAAGAACCATTCGTTTTGATTCCATTAATATCAGTAATCTTCCAGCTAATAGTTTCTCGAAGATTTTTGATATAATGGGTAATAAGCTGATTGGTCGATAGGATTCAGTCATGTTTAAGTTTTTTTCCTGGTTTAGGAATCATGATCACCTTTGCGATTTTTCAAAGGTTGGGAAAGCTACAGGTTATTAAAACTGCGTTGAAAATATATGTTAGGAGCCTGATACCCCTTTCCGATAGTTGTTAAAGCATTTTACCCGTAATTTGGTCGTATTCAGGAGCTTTTTTGACATTTAGTTTTTTGTGAAGTATATCTCGAACTTCTCGAACAGTGAATCTTTTTTTGCTTATCCAGTTGTAGCGGTATTTCAAGATATTTAACGATTTCACTAACTTCATCCCTTGCTTCACAGTCGTAAGGTTGAAATACGTTATGTAAATGCTTTGAAAAAGTTGTTGCCTTCTCTGAATCCGTTCTTGCCCACTCTCTATCGCTCGTTAAAATTGGTGGAATATGCTATTTAGGCCGTTTGGTATTTTTAGTGGCTCTCCATAACGAGTAGTTTGTGTCTGTTGTCGGGCCTAGGTTTAATATGCAGGTCCTGCAAAGCATTGTTCTTGAGATCGTTCAGCATTTTTTTGATTTCTTTTGAACTGTGGTTAAGATTCCGTTTGTCGATTGGTGCTTTGTTAACCTTTCATATTCCTTAACTTACGTTTTTCAGCTATTTCGGCACAATGTTTTATTTTAGAAAGCTTTGCTTTCAGGTCTTGCCACCTTTGCTGCATTTGACATATTTGATTAAACTTTGCTGTTGCTTCCGTTACTTTGTTACTTTAAGTTTTAGTGGAATTTGCAGATCAATATCGTTATCCATTGCAGCTCTGTATGAATTCCAGTCTGTGTGTTTATTATGAAGTTGCTTTTTCATAGGTTTTAGAATAATTTTTGATGACACAGTAACTAATACAGGACTATGATCCGAAGATAGGCCAAGCCTTCTCCTTTGGTGACGTAAATTTGTTACGATCGACCTGTTAGTAGGCTTTCCTGTGAACGTATACCCCAATTTTAGCTCTTTCAAAGCCATATAGTTGTCTTCCTTTGTATGTAGATAACTGGGAACCTAATATCCTTCGCGTTTAGATCACCGCCTGCTATAACTTTATCTCCTAGAGTATGAAAGTTGTTTTTTATTGTTTTTTGTTAATGCTATGTTTTGGAGGACTATAAAGCGCTGATATTGTTACCTTACCTATCCAGTCATCTACTTCAATACTCGTTGATAATTATAGACGACCCTCCATGGGCTGTGCCATCAGGATGCATGGGGGAATGTAGTATAGTGCTGCATTTTAAAGTAGCTCCTACTGGTGAAATGCGTTTCGGATATTAGTAATATATCGATGTCATGTTCTTGTACAAATTCTTTTAGTTCTTGTCTGTGCTGCAAAAGGCCGTTGGCATTCCAGAGTGCCAGTTTTAGTAACTTAGCCATTGTTAAGTTTTATGGCGAGTTTTTATTGTATTTATTACTGATTCCATCTGTTCGCTTAATCTTTTTACCAGTATCTCCAGTTCCCGAGTATCATTATTGTTTAATTTTCTATTATGTTGTTGTTGACTAGGGACCTGATGAATGATATTTTGATGATTGGTAACAACCATTTCTAGAAACCCCTGAATTATTTTTAACTCTATGTGCGTAGCTAATATTTGGTGTGACCATGATGTGATTTGAGGAGGCAGGATTCAAGTTGTTATCCCTTTTGGGAATCATTTGTTTGACTCTGAGTGGTGAAAATTTCTTTCTTTGGAGCATTTTGTAGAGTTCACATCCTTTGTAATTTGCAAGGTGATTTCCAGCACAATATATACATTTGACATTATCATCCCTCTGTGTTCTCGCACATTTGGCTGTTTCGTGGTGTCGACCACACTTCACACATCTGGGTTTGTTGCAAAATTTAAATGTGCATACTTTCTATTATTTTATAAATCTCTTTATTGTTGTTTTTCTGGTAACAAATCCACATAGAAAAGTGGAAGTGGACTTCCATCTTTTCTACTTCTAATTTTAAGGACATTCATCACTTTGTGTTTGTAGGTTTCCAACTCTTCTATGATAATGAAGATGGGTGTAGTCCCCTGAGTACGGTGCGAAAGTTTCTTAAATGCTTCAGCTTATAGGTTTGAAATTTTACTTTTGATTTATTTAGTTCAACAATTGTTGCCCTGTAATCTTCAATGGTAGTTGTTTGTATCTTTATTTTTGTTTTGTCCATTACTTTAATGTTGTAATTGTTTTTGTTCGCCTTATTTAGGAGTTCATTTAGAGGTCTTATATTATTTAGCTCCGTTACAAATAAAGGTGGCGGTCTCGAACTGGTTTCATCAGTTTTGTTTTCTTCTTTTGTTTCATTGTTTTCTTTTTCTAATTCAAGAGCCAGTATTTCAAATCTGTTAGTAGCTGTTGATATGGGGCTCAAGCTACTCTCCCTTATTTTTTACTGCTTTGAAATGGGTTTCTTTTCTGGAGTATTTCTTTTCTTTTTTTCTGTAATAATGAGACTAGTTGTAGTCGCCTCAGTGTTCATTTGTGTTGCTATACTCATATTTGTCGTAGTTTACTTTTAGGTTTCTTTGTTTCTGATTTCAGCAGTTTCTTCAGTTCATTTATCTAGAATCTTAATAGTAAACGCAAACGGACAAAAATTTACATCAGTACCTACTACCTATCATTTTACAATCGGAGTTTTTGAGTCATTTGCTAAGATACTATTTACAAAATATATTATTGTCTTTTCCATAATCTTTTCAATATTTTTTAACTTAGGTAATGTAATTGGTGTCATAGTTTTAAAATACAGGCTGTTTCCATTTCAATTTGGTACACTAACCATTGCAGTAAAATACCGTTAACCCTATCGTATTCATCTCGTCAAAACACTGCGTACATAAATCTATCATTTTTGTATATTTATTCTAAAGTCCATTTTCTTAAAGTTTATACACTTGCTGTTAATAGTCTTAAATTAAAATTCAAATTAAGCTCAAGCGAAATTGATAAATTTAACTAGTAACGGAGAATATTTTTGTACAAGTATCTACATGCAAGAGAGCCCGCTGAGTATAAACCTATTGCGAAAGGGATTTCTACTACATTCCTTCTTCTTCTTAGAGTGCCTCTCCATTATGGAGGTTGGTTATCATCGTTTTGACGGTAGATCTTGAACAAACATCTCTAAACAATGTAGTGCTGGAACAGTCAAACCACTCTTCAAGATTTTTTAACCATGATTTTCGTTTTCTCCCTCTGGTCTTTGTGCCGATTATTTTGCCCTGCGGTACAAGTTGGAGAAGTCTGTATTTGTTGTTGCGCATGATATGTCCCAAGTAACTCAATTTCTTAATTTTAATGGTGTTAAGTAACTGTTTCTTCACCTTCATACGTCTCAGAACTTCAACGTTACTGATCCGGTCTGTCCATTTGATTCGCAGCATACGCCTGTAGGTCCACATCTCGAATGCGTCGATTTTCTTCTGGATTGCCTTATTGATTGTCCACGTTTCGGCTCCATATAGTAGGACTGGCCACACGTAGCATTTCAACATCCTCTTTCTTATGTCAAGACCAATTTCACCCCTACAGAAAAGATTTCTCATTTTGTTGAAAGTTGCCCTTGCAATTTCAATTCTACTCGAAATTTCTGCGAAATTGGTGACATCAGCTACTATGGTCGATCCCAGGTACTTGGTTCTATTTATCCTTTCGATCACTCGACCGTGAATCCTAAGACTATGCCTTGCTGACGGATTTTTACCCAGCACCATGTATTTGGTTTTGTCTAAATTCATTTTTAAACCATATTTTTCTGCGCAATCACTCAACGACATCATCATAAGCTGCAAGTCCTCTGCGTTGTCTGCAACAATAATAGCATCATCTGCGTATCTCACGTTATTGATTATTTCGCCATTGACTTTTATTCCAAATTGCATTTCTTCCAACGCCTCATCAAATATTGCCTCAGAGTATGCATTAAATAGCAAAGGTGACAAGATACATCCCTGACGTACTCCTCTTTTTATCTCAACTTTTTGTGAGATCCCATCATTTGTTCTTATTTGTGCAGTTTGATTCCAATACAGATTTTTAATTATTCTGATGTCTTTGCTATCTATGTTTTTACTTTCTAGAATTTCGAAGAGTTTGTCATGCTTTACCTTATCGAAAGCTTTTTCAAAGTCAATGAAACATGCATGTACCTCCACATTAGAATCTCTGCATCTCTGGATCAGTGTATTCACCACAAAAAGAGCATCTCTGGTGCCAAGCCCGTTTCTAAAACCAAACTGAGTTTCCTTAATGTCTATTTCCAGTTTGCTGAATATCCTTTTGAGAATGATTTTAAGGAATAGCTTGATTGAGTGGTTCATAAGGCTGATAGTGCGATAGTCACTGCATTTTGAAGCTCTACTTTTCTTCGGCAATGTAGTAAAAATAGAGTTCAACCATTCTTGAGGAATTTTTCCTTCATTGTATATTCTGTTGAATAGTGCAGTCATTTGTTCTATTCTATTATCATCTAACAGCTTATACAGTTCGTTTGGAATGTTGTCTGGGCCATTTGCTAATCTATTTTTTGACTGGTTGATTGCTGCCTGGACTTAAGACTTAATTATAACTGGACCACTTGCTTCCAATGGATCTGGTGTACAAACTCTAACGTCATCAAATAGATCCTCCACATACTCTTCCCATCTTTTGAGCCTGTCTTCGGGGTCAAATATTATAGATCCATTTTTATCTTTTAGATTTCCACAATTATTCTTCTTACTAATCCGTGTGACCTGTTTTATTTTTTTGTGAAGTTGCAAGAGGTTGTGCTGCTTGTCTAAGTTTTCTATCTCAGTACATTGCATCTCCCAATATTTTTGTTTCGCTAATCTTATTTTATACTTTATATCTTTATTTATTAATTTAAATTTATACTCATCAATTGCCTTATATTTTCTTCTTTTCTCCATTAACCGGAGAATTTCTTCAGACATCCAAGCTTTCCTGGCTTTATATGTTTCTCTTTTTGATAAATCGGATAATACACTATTAAAAGGTCTTTTGAATTGGCTACACTGATCATCCACATTCACTTGGCTATTGATAGTAAACCTATTTGAATACAAGTCACTATTGAGCTTTTCGGCATAGGTTTTTCTCACATCCGGATTATTTAGACGATGGAGATTCAGCTTGACATTGTCACTTTTTTTGGGACATTTTTTGAATACTATTTTCAGATTGGCAACCACTGGATTGTGATCCGAATTAACATCTGCTCCAGGGTAGGTTTTAGCATTTTTGATGGCGTTTCTAAATCGTCTGTTGACCAAAATATAGTCTATTTGGTTTTTTATTATTGACTTTGAAGAACTTTTAGGTGATGTCCATGTGTATAATCTTCTGGGTGGTAATTTGAACCAGGTATTGGTTATTACAAAATCATTATCAATACTGAATTCTACCAACTTGTCGCCACGTTCGTTTCTCTTACCAAGACCAAATTTTCCAACAGTATTTTCAACTTCACCGCTTCCAACTTTTGCATTAAAGTCCCCCATAATGATTGTTGTATCTTCTTTTTTCAAAATACTAAGCGTAGCTTCTAACTCGTTATAAAATTCATTACACTCATCGATGGTGCTATCAGAAGTTGGCGCGTAAACCTGAATAAGATTCAACATGTTATTTTTGGCCTTAAGTTGAATGAGCATAATTCTGTCTGATGTTTGAATCGATGTAGTTATCATTGCTTTCAGTTTTGATGAGACAAAAAAACCTACTCCATTTCTGTGATTGTTACTATGTGTAGAACCAGAATATATAACAAAATTTTCTGAGGTGTTAAATTCACTACAATCAATCCAGTGAGTTTCACTTATTCCAAGGACGTCTATCTCCATTCTCTTCTTCTCTTGTTCAAGGTTTTCAACTTTTCCAGCTTGTAACAAACCCCTAACATTCCAGGTAGCTATTCTAATTTCATTATTTTTGTAGATTGCTGCTACATTGTTCAATGACTTGCTGTTTGTGCTGTTATTCAAATTAACGGCGTTTGCGTGTTGCTCGATGTTGTAACTATTTTTCGATGATATTATACTAGGGAAAGAACTGATGAGGTGGTTTCCCGTTGCCTTCCTCATCTCCTATTATTATTTAATCAAAATCAAAATCCAAGGTCAGGCCGAGTTATTTGCGGTACGGTGATAATATAATATATACAATCAACTATGTATCCTTAAAAACTTCGCTTAGATTTATTACTTTATCTGTTTTATTCGACTTTAATAATTTGTCTTTTTTGTTTTTTTGTTTTTTAAGCTCAGCTTCCGGGAATTCAGAATCGTCAGAAGACCTGTTTCTCTTTTGTATATCTACGTTTTGTGTTGTTCTAGAACCAGCTCCAGATAATGCTTCTACAATGAGTTTGCCTTGTCTCAAATCCACCTTTTTACCTTCTTGCTTTAAGTTCTTTTTAACTTTTATCAGTTCAGCACGTTTGGTTCTTTGTTTGTATGTGTAATCCCCTTTGATGTAATACAGACTTCCTTCTATCAGTTTCTTGTTGTCAAGTATTTTCTGTTTTTGCAACAACGATACGAAACTGAAGAGAATAGGTCTGCTTTTCTCAGCACTATTGCTTTGACGTCCTAAACGTTTGGCGTAATTCAAGTCAGCAACCGTTGTAGGAACTTTAAGCGTGTCTTTAATAAATGAAATTACTACCTCCGGCACGTTTTCTCCTACTTGCTCCTTTATATTCCCAATGATTATATTGTTTCTGCGTGATTTGATATCGTTTAGTTCTTTCTCCGTTTCTTTCTCTTTTACTGTTTCTTCCAGGTTTGCTTTCAAAGTGGCAACTTCCAGCTTCAATTCTTCTATTTTATTGTTGGCTTGCTCAAGACTTTTGCTAACCTCCTTTACAATTTCTTCCTTATTTTTTTGCAAGCGTTCTTCAATAGATTTGTTTAATTCAATCTTTAGTTCTTGTTTAAAAGTATTGAATTCGCTCTTGAATAATTTAGCTATATCTTCAATATCAATTTTGTTACTCATGATACATCTACTTATTTTACCGGTAGCACTACAATATTAAATATGAAATTGCTAACTCTATTATGTATCAAAAAGTATCAAACAGATAGGTAACTAACTTTCGACCACTACTCTTGTCAACCCAAAATGACAGTTTGAATTCTGCAATGTTTATATTGGC
Source organism: Condylostylus longicornis (assembly GCF_029603195.1). Classification (NCBI taxonomy): domain Eukaryota; kingdom Metazoa; phylum Arthropoda; class Insecta; order Diptera; family Dolichopodidae; genus Condylostylus; species Condylostylus longicornis. The sequence continues at coordinate 643,172 of NW_026578147.1, read as the reverse complement.
ACGATTTTCGCAAATCACTTCAAATAATTAATTATAGCAATTTATTATTAAATTTTTACCCCAAATCAATTCCCCCAAAAGTTCAGGCAACTATGTTGTCTGTTTTGGCAGTAATCGCAGGAGCAAAATTACGAAATCAATTGCAACAAATGTAAATCAACCCTTGCTACCAAACTCGAGTGGCAATTTAATAGCACAGCAACTGGGTACCTATCATGTACTTGAAAAAGAATTATTATATGGAGTGACTTGATTGCCAATACCAAAATTCACAACGATTTTTCCTGTTTATCAGCCTTAGATATCACCAATTACCCTTTTAAATTCAAGATTAAATTTATTCAGTTCAAAACAACAAATCTGCAAAACAAAAAAGTGTACTGTACACACGAAATAATCTATGAACTGAAATCCGCTAAAACCGTACAGTACGTAAATTTTTCTTTTACATATATGTAACTTAAACAAAAACTCAATTATTTAATCTAGTTTTTTTTTTCAGCACAACTATGTAATCATGCAATTTTCCGCAAAAACCTTTATCCCGAACAAATATGCACAATTTAATGTACAATTTATCAACAATCACTGGCGTAAACTATTTTATTTTAATTTTTAAATCAGAGCAAAATAATAATCAACCGCACTTCTCAATATACCTTGACCGTCATCTCTATATGTCCATTCTACATTCCATTTATCCTTTTTTTATAATTTTTTAACTTCTCTAAGGTGAAAAATTTTTCCATCCACTTTTCATATTTGTTAAATTATTCTTGAGTTGATTTGTTTCCTCAATCAATTCAGCATTTTGTTTTACAAAATTTTTTCATTTCTTTTGCAAATCAAAAAGTTTCAATTGCAGCGCACATTCAAACTCATAATTGTATACCATTATTAGATTTGAATAATAAATTCAAAGAAATAAATATTTGCTACCTTACTCAGTTTTTACGGTAGAAAATTTAGGAACTCTCAGTTTCCATAATTCATTATTTAGCAAAAGTTTTTATCCTTTTTTTAAGGAGAGAGAGATTTATAAGATTGGTTCTAAATGTGTAATCTTCACTGTTAAAATGCAAGGAGCATACCCCAGCATTTTTCATAATTAGTTTTCATATTTTCACTTTTGATGCAATACACCATAATATAATTTAATTTTTATAATCAAAAAAAAAAATTAAAATGTTTTTTTTTTTCTTCGAAAAATTTTAAAATTAAATTTGCATTTACATGTATGTTTTTTTTAATTTTCACAAGAGTTCACAAAAACCAAATCGCATTACTTAAAAAAATGTAAACAATGAAAATATGCTCCAGGATACGTAAGATTTTTGAAAAATGGCATCGGAGATTTCTTATTAAGCATACCTTGTTACCATGCTGTAACTTATAAAAAATAAAGCTGTCCCGAAAATTTAAATTTTTCAAAAGTTATACAATAAATAGTTCTGTCTGGGATAAAACTTGAAAAACTTTAAAAAGAGAAACAATAGCGAAATTTTTCGCAAAAAAAAAAAATAAACCAGATGAAAAACTTGAAAATAACTTAAAAACTTTATATTTGATAAACATAAAGTTTCAAAGTATGTATTTATCAAACATATATTTTTCGTTTATACAAAAAACTGAAAATATTGATTTTTGATTATAAAAGTGTGAAACTTAAAAAAACCGCTTGTGAACCCATTTTGGTTATTTTATTTTTAGCTGAAAAGTTTTGAAAAAAAAAATTATTGTTGATCAAAAATTTTTTTTTCAAATATAAAACTTTCTGACATAACCAAGAAAAACATATGTTTCGAAAGCTGTAAGATTTTAAATTTTTAAAACACTAAACTTTACTTACCAAACCTTAAAAAACTTTAAACATTGAGAAAATGAGAATGTCATCATTTTTTTTAAAAAAGTATTATCCCTAATCCCAGACGCTTTGCATGCAAAAACTTTATAAAGTTTTCAAAGGTTTTTAAAAGCTTTCTCATACCAGACAAACCTAATAGGGATGTTTTACATGAGCAGCTAAAGACTATTGGGTACGTTCAGCAAACTAAAGCGCCTTGATAAATTGCGACGCTTAGTTGATTATCGATGCAGAGCTCAACTGAACGATTTGCAGCACTTTATTTTTGCTTTAAAAAATAAAACTTTTGCTATATTGACGGCTGCCTGTTTTATTTTTCTTTATTTTAAATTTTTAAAAAGACAAACAGAACGGAGAGTGATAATGGTAATGGATAGTACTTATTTTAAAATAATACAAATTATATTTTAAATAAACTACAGAACCATTGCAATTATTTTTGCTTTATTCATTTTTTTTAAATAATATCCCTTTTTAAAAAATTATGTCCAATAATTGTTCTTTTTGTAATTTTTAAGTGAAATATATGTATATGACATCCAAATGTCAAAGTTAACCCGCTGTATGAACGCATCCATTGTATCAATAAAAATCAAATGCGTCAATATACATTTCTTTTGCAGTTGTTGAACTAAGTTACTCTTTATTTTTAACTCTAAGGCACAAGTAAAGTGTCCTTATATATAAGACAAAACCTAACCAACCTAAAAACAAGTAAAAACGATTCAGTCGATACAAACCGATATAAAATTATTATATCCCAAGTATTCGAACTTGGCAAACCACTCTATAGAACCTGCATGGATATGTCTGACCTATAATTGGACACACAACTGCAAAGTTTCATGAAATTGACAAACCTGTCAACCCATTCCATAAAAACTTCAGGGAATGTGTGGCCTGATATTGGACACGCGACTGCCAAGTTTTATGAATCTAATTCTATTATTTTCCCAAAAAATTAAAACTTGCTTTTGGAGTTGTATCGCAGCTACGCGAACCACTGCAGCTATTCCATTAAAATTTTTCAGAATATACATATGTAGAGTAATTCGACACATTTGTGCAAAATTTGATAGTCATATCTTTAATAATTTTTGAATTATTTAAAAAAAAAACTCTTTGGGCTGTGTGGCAGATCCAATTACAATAGCAGCTGTTTGCATAAAAGAAACAACTTGTGAACGTTTGGAAACAATACAGAATTTTACGCTGAGCAACAATACATATATACATTTTATATTTCCACTCTAAAGGCGACTTCTTCAAATGGTTGCAAACTCCATACCAAATTGAATATATCCTTCATTTTATACCAGGGTATAAAATGAAGTAATTTTAAATGTAAAAACTGAAAGGATGTAGAAAAATTTTTTGTTCTATTTTTATTTGTTTATTCTTGTTTTTGTAATTTTGTTGAGTGTCATTATGTAAAAAAGTTTGTTTATTGTAAAGTTTTGTTTATTTTTGTTGCAATAACTGACAGCTGACGTTGACGTATAAACGTACTTGCGTATAAAAATAGTACGACTTCGTTGATATTAGGAACTAAATCCCCGAAATAGTGCCATGATTATTTATTTGCCTAACTCAAATTCTCAGATGGAGACTTTATCCGAAATTTAACCCTTTACGCTTCGTGCCTTTTTTGCGCCTGTTGGAAGTCAACTCCAAGGACTTTTAGGAAATATTTTGTAATCACAATACTTTGAAAAAAATTTTGCAGTTTTTGGAAAAATGATTTTTTATTAAGGAGAATTAACTCAAAAACTTAAATAACTTGAATGTATCTAAAAATAAATTCAAATTCAAAATATTTAATTTGGTTGACATTTTTTTTATAACATATACGGAAAAAAGCAATTTTGAAGAAGTTTTTGTAGAAGAGTATTAAACATCTCTAAATTATTTAAATATTGATTAATAATATAAAAATTTCTTCGTATATTAGGGTAAATTAATTTATGAAACAGTCGCCTACATGTAGATCGGGTTTTCTTGTACATGTATCACAATAGAGAGTTGTCCTTTTTCTTCCAGGACCAGCTCAAATTGTGAAATAATTAACCGTTAAGATCGCAAATGCAAACAAAACAACAAAGAACAGAGGGAGAACATGTTTAATGTTAAAAAAGTAACGGTATCAACTATAAATTCATGTTTTAACCAGAAATAATTACGAAATAAAATGTTGCCAGTAAGCAGTAGGTAGTTGGAGTAGACCGTTTTTACTTGTTATGCCAGCCAGACCGGTAGTTGAAGTCCAAAGGGTTAATACTATTGCTACAAAAGTTATCAATAGAATCAGCTGATCGGTGATTGCTAAAAAAATTAATTGTCGCCATTTTACTTTAAATAAATCTGACAGTTAATCTGATGAGTTAAAACTAATTTCATATTTTTCTGGTGGACAAAATCTGTACTACTTTTACCAGACTCAGATTAAATCTTAGTTACTTTGCATATATATAACACAAAATTAAAGAGTTACTGTATACTCTGTATGAGCAGATTTGCTCGTTGGAAAATGAATAATATTAAATAAGGAAATCTGGGTTCTACGAATAAATAACGGAAATCAATCTGTTCTAATCAGATTTTAAGAAAAAGTCGGTTTTAAAAAAAATTACGAAATTAATTTTTTTTATTTTTGAACACCGATTAGCTGATTTTTATTTTGATTCTAATATTCCTAGTAAATTTTTAAATTTTGACATAAAATCTGAGATAAATTCAGTCATCAGATTTTACCGTAGATTAATTCTTATAATTTGACGTATGTATATCTAAACAGCACATAACAAATTTTTTCTGATTGGGTTAAGTGAAATGTGTATCGTAAATATTAAACACATGTATATAACATCCATTAGCAACAATTCTGTTGTTGATTGTCTATAACTCAATTTTCAATAAATTTGTGACTTAAAAGAAATTTCTTTGTCTAAAAAAAATAATAAATAAATTACTTGTTCGCAAAATTAAGTGTGAATCATTTTTTGATATAAAAGAACAGAAACAAAATGCCTGATGATTCACTGAAAAGAAGCTCCAGCTTTGAACTGAAAAAGGAAGAAGAAATTGAAAATAGGTCATCTATTAACAGCTTGGGAACCACTGAGGATATGAAATTTGTTTTAATCAGCTCAAATGGCAGTCCACCGAAGGTTTTGTCTTTCGATGAGGTGTCTCAATTGTCGAAAAATCTTGAAAATATGGCTTTAATACATGAAATTGCCTTGAATCCTGATTTTAAGTTAAAACCTTACGAACCATGTAACACCTTAGAAAAGGTTGTTAAAGAAATGATGCATAAAGCTTTTTGGAATGTTTTAAAAGAGCAACTAAACAGTAATCCTCCTTGTTATGATCATGCTTTGCAATTGCTCCGTGAAATTAAAGAATGTTTTCCTTATATAATATTAGAAAAAAATAAAAAGGTTTTGGAACTCATTAACGAAAAACTGGATCCGTCCATAATATATGAGCAGGCTAGAAATAACTCTCTAAATTTTAGGGCTTATGCTGATTTTGTAATTGATATATTAGCGAAATCTTGTGCTCCAATAAGGGACGAACAAATACAAAACTTAACAAAAATTGAAGATGTTGTTGAAGTGTTCAAAGGAATATTGGAAGCGATTGCTGTAATGAAATTGGATATGGCAAATTGTATTTTAGAACTTACAAAAAATGAACTTATTGCCAACGCTATTGAATACGAAAAACTCAAATTTCAGGAAACATTAAAATATGATAAAAATTTTCCAGGGATAAAAATGTGGCTAAAACGAAATGAAGTTAGATTCGAAAATGCCAGCAAAATAAACTCCAATGAAACCATTTTTAGAGCATATATAGAACTTTTAGATTGGACAACGAGTAATATTTATCCTGAAGTTTTTTCGCATGACAAAAGCAGATTAGAAAGATTGTCTACTACAGCAAAAAAATTATGCTTTCTGTCTACTATTTGTGCAGTTTTGCAATCGATTCCTCTATTTAAAAAAGAAAGATTAAAAATGTTTTCCAATGAAATTCTTATTCTTCTTGACGCTGCGGGATCTGAAATTGATTTTCAAGACTCTAGGGAAAGTATTTGGATTCATATTCTTGCAACTTTTTCTCAAGGCAATGAAAGTCAAATGCGTGTTGACAATGATAATTTAAAAGAAAACTTTTTTTATGCTATTGCAAAGGGTTCACCTGTTTATTGTTTAATGTGGAAAAGATTAATAACCTATATTTGCATAATTTTAAAAACTAAGAATTCCCCTCCTCCCCCGCCTGGTTATGAGATTTATGAAACTGAGCTAAGAACATTTGCGCTGAATTTCAAACGAATTGTTATGTACAACTATTCAGTTTATGGAGAGCATTACTTAAAAGTTATACAAGAAAATGAAATATGAGGAAACTTGATTTTCATCTAATCCGAGTTCTTTTTGTGAATGGGACTTGAAATGAAAAATTTTTACTAAATGAATATTAGCTGTAAATTAAACCAATTTAACATGCCTATAATATTGCACGATAAAAAAGTTCACATAAATTATACAATAAACTTACTGATAAATGGTTGACATTTTCGATTCCAATTCAAATATTGGATTAAAACATTTACATAATTTCTACAAAAATTTCGCATGAAGTTACTGTATAGTATATAATAAGCATATATATATATATATATATATATATGAATATGTAAGTACATATTAATAAATTAATGAAAACTATATACTTATATTGGTTATCAGTTTTTGTGGGTGTAATTGTGGAAAATCTACAGCCTTATCATGAATTTCGTTCGTAGCTCCGATATTCGGAAAATTACGAATTTCATATTGTCCATTTCGAACTACTAATATTATAATTCAATATTCGTAACAGAGTAGTCATAAATTACGTTCGTAGTAAAAATAACACTCAATAGTCTACGAAAGAAATACACGTAACAACCAATTTAAGGAGAGATCGTTATAAATTTTCAAGCTTTAATTTTTTTTGTTTGTTCTTACAAAATAGCTACCATGAAACGAAAGTAATTCACATTTGAAAAAAAAATTCAATAACTATAAAAAACTCTAAAACTCCGTTTCTAAAAAATATCCTTTATGAATATTTTGTACTGAAACAGCAATAAAAACATAGAATTTTACGAGGAAAATTCATGTTAGGGCTTTTAATCTAGTTAAAAGAACAAAATGTGTAAATGTTTGATGGAACTTCTTTATTATCCGAAACTAACTTTATTAGCAAAAATCAGCTGAAAGAGTTAAATATAATATGAACCTCAACTTTAAAAAACATAAGTTCGAATTTTTTCCATATATGTACATAGATTAACTTTTGTAAGTGGTACAAAAATGGAATATTTAACCCAACATACGTTATGTACATACATAAAATACATAGTATGTACACACTACCCTGTTATCACTATCTCAAAAAAAGGAAGGAAAAAAAAAATGCTAAAACAAAAACTAGTGAAAAATTAGTGAATGCTAAACGGTTGTATTATTCATTTAGAATAACTTTTTTCCATATAGGATTACATGCAATGCACAACGGCAACTTTTTTTGACAGTTCATTTTGTAATGATAATACTACGGCTGACTTAAATACAGGTCTTGACCCTAAGAGAGAGAGGTAGTTCACAGTTGACGAATTTACACGTATTCTTATGGGGCCTATAGAGGGCACTTTTTAACATCATAATCTCTCACAAGATCAACTTTTTTCAAATTTTTAATTAGAACAAGTTAAAATTCAATCTTTTTCTATTTTAATAGTGTTTTAAAGTTTTGTGATATTAAAACATTAAAAAATTGTTTTAAAAAAACCTTCCAGGTTCCGTTAATTTTTTTAAGATTTCAATAAATGCTACACTATAGGAAAAAAAATAGTGCGATTTTTCTTTCGAAGTATTTAGTTGATTTTGGTGTATTTTTTCAAATTTGAGAATATTTACATTTGGTATTAACGATTTGCTTATTTTGTATGATATATCTCCCAAAATGCATACTTCTGATACAATCACATATATATCTACATATTTTTCATGTGTATAATATATTAACTAAACTTATGTGCTTCATAATTCATTACTGCACATGTGAATTATTTTTATATTAAGAGTCCATATAATTTTTTTAGGTATGTAGCACCAAATTTTTTTTTATTCACTGTATTATTATTTTTTACTCTCGATTCTCTCAAATATGTTGTCTGACATGGCGGTACAAAAAATGCGGAAAAAACTCAAAAATATATTTAATCAAAATTGAGTTAAAATTTTGAGTTGATATTTGAATTTTTTTATATGTTGTTTAGAAATCTCCAAATTTCATGTTAGTATAAATTATTAATTTTTAGTCAACTTTTCGTAAAGAAAACTAGAAATGAAAATAGGCAAAAATTATAACTTTTCTAAAAAAACAACGAAAAAAAATTATTCTTAAGAAATGTTATTTCTCAAAAAATACGTATGCAATTTTACAAATACATTCACAAAAAAGCAGGGTCCAGGCCTTGATTTTTGTAATGTCAAGGATGATACCAAAAATGAAGAAGTTCACTTGAATGTGACTTGTGAGTGATGAAAGCAGTAATGACAGGCCCATAATAAGTATATAGGAATGTATCTTGTTTTTTTCTTGTAGCTTTCGTTATTCTAATTTTTTTAAAACATATTTCTATGTTTCTAATTATTTCTAATTTTTTTTAAAACATATAAAATGCAAAAGCTTTTTTGCAGATAGGTTAAGTAATGTCTTTATATCTAACAAGTCCCAATGCTCAGAGAGAAACTTGAAAGCACGACCTTATTTTATATGGGTTTTTTTAAATCGAAGTGGCTATTTTTTGAGAGGAAATATTAAAATAAATTCACACTTATTATAAAGCAGGTAAAATTTAGAAAATATATTTGAAAAATGAAAAAAATATATTAATAGTTTCATTGATAACTATTTTAAAATTATAAAAAAAGCGGAAAAACAACAAGCACATCCTTCGCCTTCAACGTTTTATATGTTACTGAAAGCATTTCATTATTTTTAAGTGAACAGTTTTTTTTTCTCATAAGGTAAGTTAACTCAAGATATGGGAAGTAACAATGGTGTCAAGTTGAAAATATAATTAATGAAAGATAATTCTTAAACATTGATATAAATACATAGTAAAGAAAAAATTTGAAGAGGGAATTAGAAAATAATATCTAAAATACAATCAAATATTATTTTTTAAATACAAATTTTATATAAACTTCAAAATTTTACCTCTATTTTTATTTGAAAAAATATTAAAAACTTACTATCATTTATATCAATTACCTAAGAAAAAAAAAAATATTTAAAATGTTTGGAAAGAACAATCATATATTTTTATGACCGGATTTGAATATTTTTTTATTTTTGAAATAAATGATATTTGACCAAATGACTCAAAAATTCCGACTGTAAAATAACAGGTATTTTAAAATTTTTGTTCAGGTATTTTAAAATTCTTTCCGTTTAGAATTAAGATAGGTCATACATACACATGCAGGGACATTTCATAAATAGATTGCTCTTGTTTACCTGCTAATAAAATATGAAAAAAGAGCACAGCAAAATTTTTGAAGCACTCAATATAACATGTTTGAAATAGTTTTAAAATAATTATTTAAAAAAAAATTATTAGAAGTAACATACATATTTATTTTTAATAGCTTAAAAACTAACTGAAATTATTTGAAACAATTTTATAAGTAACGTATGAATAATCGAAATGAGATAATTCAAATTGTGTCAACCTATATTACTTTTAATAACATTTTTGTTAGCCGACACTACTCAACTTACCTTATTGGGAAATACAAAATGTGCATAAAAAATCATACATCCTTCCTCATTAACATTTGAAACCATACTGAAATATGAATTTGAAATTTTTTTTCATTTTTTCTTTCCTCCTACCTTTCTTTCTTTTTCGTGCAATAGAATTTAAATGGGAAGCTTTTTAAAAAATGTGTATAGTATCCTGAGATTTTTTAAAATATTAAACTCTTTTTTACGTAAAAAAAAGAAAAAAATAATAAAAAATATGACACGATCAGTGGCATTTAAAGAAAAAACCAGCAACGAAGCCAAAAATTCGTAATATTTCGTAAAAAAAATTGAGTATTGGGACTTGTTAGATATAAAGACATTAGGTTAAGATTTAAATATTTCAGTTTTGTTAAAAAAAAGACGTTGATATACGAAACAACACGATAATAGAATCAACATGTAAATATCGTGTAGGAATAATGGTTGCCAACTGAAAGTGAAAAGATTCTCAGAACTAAATACAAATGAAAATAAATGAAAAGATTTTCACACCAATAGGTTTTTATTTGTTTGTACAGAAACTACATGCTCTTACTAAATACCTTAATAAGTGTGTACCGCGTATATGTATGCCGACCTATACTCAAATTTATACGCGCGCTGTTCATATATGAAATCTAAATACCGAAAGACAAAATGACAAAAACTCAAAAATACAAAAAAAAAATACTTTCACATATCTTCTCAGTTTTTAAAATTTAAAAATTGTACGTTGAATTTACAATGAGAATTCCAACGATGCGTATTTCGCACGTTTGGATTCTCATTTAAATAGACGTTAGGTTGAACGCTGAAACAAAAAGAAAATGAGAAAAAATAGAGTTGATCGTATCAACTCTGTCATACCCGTACGAATTTGTTATCTTATGTTCGAGTAAAAATGCCATAGCGGATTACGGGACAGACTATGATTTTAAGTTACCGTATTATCATTTTAATTTATGCAAAATTTCAGTGTTATGTTTCAATATTTTCTAAGATATGACCAAGCTATTGAAGTTGTATGACAGTTGACATACAAGGAGTCAAGAACTTTCAACAGTTTTTATCACACATAACCGCCCTAATAATAATACACTTATTTTCATAAAATTTTTATATTATAGCTTTAATCATTTCTGAGAAAATGCCAAATAACTTTTGGAGTTGTATAGCAACTATCAGAAGCAGTCTTGAGATCTCAATAACTTTTAATGAATATGGCTTCCATTTTTCCATATTTTATTTTGCGAAGTTTCAGTACTTTAGTTTGAATAGTTTTTAAGATATAGAGAAATAGCTTTCCAATTTATATGGCGGCTATCAGAAGGCGCAATGCAATTTCAATTATTTTCATCAAACACAACAGCCCTATTAATATATTCGCTTGCGCAAAAATTTAATACTATTAAGTCTATAATTTCTTAGATAGAGCCAAAAAAATTTTCAAGTTGTATGGCAGCTACCTGAACTAGTACCTCAATCATATTCAATTTTTACTTTAAAAAATCATTTGTGAAAATTTGGTGAACTTAACTCCATTAGTTTCTGAATTATCGGGACGGAAAGGCAAAGCTAAGTCGACTCAGAATTCGATGCTGATCAAAAACATAAACTTGAGTCTATCTATATCTCAGATCATTATTTCTTAGCGTTACAAATGGTAAGGCAAATTTATAATACCCTTCGTATACTATGTATTTATTGTACATAATGTAACATCATAGAGTGTAAATCTTTTAAAATTGTAATTTTCTAGAAAATTTTCAAAAAATAAAAAAACGCGATAATTTTCAATTCGCAAAGCATATTATACGAAAAATATACCTTTAGTTCATTCTAATTAAATAATTGTACTACATATGTATATCCATCATGTCTGGTATATATTATCTATTATGTGTAAAGAAACAGTAGGGAAACTGTACAAATTATCTATATGTGCAAAATTAATTTCGAATATTATTGAATATATTATTGAATATATTATAATTACTAAAATATATTCAATATTTGTTTAATCGATAGTGAAAACTACTAAGTATTTAACCGTTCGATAGTGGCCATCACTATTGAAAAGTGAAAACATTTTATTATTTTCCAGTGAAGAGCTTTTTTCCTTATAAGGCAAGTTAATTCAAGATATGGCAAGTAATTCTAGTGTCAAGTTGAAAGAATAATTAATCAAAGAAAAATTATTAAATATTGAAGTGAATACATAATAAAGAAAAAAATGACGAAGGAATTAGAAATTAATATCTTAAACCCAATTAAATATTACTTTACCAACACAAATTTTATATACACTCCAAAGTTTTAGCTCAATTTTTATTTGAGAAAAATATTTTTTTTTTTTCCATCTTATACTAGTCGCCTTAGACCAACCATCAAATTTTCTTTAATGTAGATTGAAAGAGATTCAACGCTCCCCGATTTGGCGAAGCGCATTTTGCGCTAAATCTGAAGACAAAGTCCTCTTTAGCTTTCTGGGAGAATCCCGAATAACATTGAGCCGAGGGGCCTCTTCGTGGAAATTTTGCTCCAGACGAGCTCTTTCTTTCACCGTCATTTCGTTAATTTCGTTAACTACACATCCTTAGATCTCTGGGCAAATCTCCATTTCGCATATACCAAGGGGCATCCACCATATTCCGCAAAACCCTATTCTGGAACGTTTTTATTCACTGGACATGTATTTGTTTGGCATATCTCCACAACTGGATACCATACAACCAAACCCGTTTAATAATTTGGTTATAGAGCAGGATCTTATTCTGTATCGGCAACCCTGCGACCTGGCAGCCAATACATTTCCTTATATTTTAATTTTATTTCTGCCTTTTTCTTCTTGACATGTTCCTTCCATTTTAGCTTAACATCCAGTCTCACTCCTAGATATTTTGCCACATTTTCCTGCATAACATTTACCCCATTTAAATTAACACGTGGGGGTTTTACAAGAACTTTATTTGTAAAATTTACTTATACAGACCTAGTTTTATTTACTTTTATTTTCCATTTCTTGGTCCAAGCATCAAAACTATTGCTTGCCTGCTGCAACTTTCTTGTGGCGTCGTCAATATTTGATATGGCTACTTCCATAATTGCAGTATCGTCAGCATATGGCACTTCTCTCGTAAAGAGTAGATATAGTATTGGACCCAAAATACGGTCCTGAGGCACACCTGCTCTTATTTCTCTAAGTGTGGAAAAGTCCCCCTCCTGTTTGACTCTAAATAATTTGTCGGTCAAATAAGAAGAGCGAATATCCACATATTGCTTTGGTAATATTTGTTCTAATTTGTATATTAATCCTTCATGCCAAACTTTGTCAAAAGCCTGTGCCCCGTCTACAAAAATTGTTGCACAAATTTGCTTTTCCTCTAGAGCTTGCTCAATAATATTTGTAATTCTATGAATTTGATCAGTAGTTTAATGTTCTACTCTAAACCCAAATTGGTTGTTCGGAATTAATGATCTCTTCTCAATTATAGGTCCCATTCTCTTTAGTAATAATTTTTCAAAAAGTTTCGAAAAAATAAGATTTGTTCTCATTTAAAGGTTTACCAGGTTTTGGTATCATTATAACTTCTGCCACCTTCCAAGCATTAGGCACATATTTTAACCTTAATGCTGAATTCATTAAGAAAGTCAACATTTTACACCCTTTTTTGGTAATTGCTTCAGTATCTCAGAATTAATTAAGTCATAACCCGGTTCTTTCGTTGACTTTAAACTTTTAATTGCTTCTACTATTTCCCTTTGCTCAAATGGAGCGATAACGTTTTCTGTTTTTACATTTCCCATTGCAATATTAATGTTTAAGTGCATGTTATTTGGCCTAAAAATTTGTTCAAGATGATCTGCAAATATTTCAGCCTTATCCTTATTTTCTATTGTCCATTTGCCATCTGAATTTTCTTCGATTTTTCTTATTTTTCTTTTTAGATTCTGAGTGAGTCGATTGCGTACAGGCTTATCTGCCGGTTTTCGTGAGTTTCATTTGCGTCTAGCTCTTTTCTTTTCGCTTATTCAGTTATTATTCAGTATTTCTCTCGGATAAGTCACACCCACGAATTTATACTCATATTGTTTTTTATTATTCCAGACAGCGTTTTGTATGATTCTATCAAAATTCTCTACCTCAGAATTCAAATCATCTTGAGTTGGTACTTTAATTCTTAAGTTTATTTTATTCTATTTTTTTTATTATTCTTTAAAACTAGTCCAGTCAGTGGATTTATTAATTAAAATGGACTTATTTTGTTTCTTGGAAACTGTCTCAGTTAAGTTTAATATATAAATGATAGTTATCTTTTAAATTAATGAAATTTGGCGAGATTTTCTTGACAGTAAAGAAGTCTATCACTTGGCCAATAAGTTGGTCTATTAGTTGATTGGTAGTAACAACCAATCTTTTTAATAGCTTTTCTTAGCTCTCTACCTCTTGTTGAGGTCAATCTTTGTACCACTTCACGGAAGATAGTAAAGTAAACAAACATCGAAATTTCGCTTATAAGACTCTATTCGTACAGCAAAAATTTGGGTTACGTCTCTTTCTACTTTACTTATTTCATTATGTTTTATATTATTCCTTATCAAAATGGCGCAACCATCTTTTGACTCATTATTAGGATGCACCGCTTTATATTCTATGTAACCATTTATTTTTATACCTGCTTGCCGTTTTAAATGTGTCTCTTTTACTAAACATATATTAATATTTTGGGTCCTTAGGAATATTTCTAATATAGGCTTTTTATTAAGAACGTCATTTGCGTTCCATGTCGCAATTCCAATTTTATTTTCGTCCATTATTTTTTATTCTTTTTAGCGTACATACATAAGCATTATCTTGCTTGTCTTTTAATCTGTTCAATCTCAATGAGATTTCGTTCATAGTTTTATCATATTTTGCATCATTTGCATTATATTTATATTGCTTTTATGCAATATAAATTTAATGCTTGCATTATATTTATATTGCATAAAATTATATTTATATTGCTTGCTTCTTTACCTCGCTACTTGGGCATATTGTACTCGCCGCACCCTTTTACTCAATGTGGCTATTTTTGGGGTTTTTGGAGTTTTGGGAGTATTTTTTGGAATTATTTTTAATGTTTTCTATTTTGTAAGATTATTTTTTCTTTTTGATAATCTTACTTTTGTTGAGGCGGTTAAGAGGGCGTTTAAATACCAATGCTTTATTTAAAATTCCCTCTATATTGTATCAAATATAACTTACGCTAATCTCAATTGTAATTGTGCTTTTATATAAATAAAATAGACTTATTTTATTTATATAGATTAAAAAGGTAACTAAAATTATACACAATTACCGAGAACCGAGAAAATACACTAGTTTTGATAGCATGTGTAAACGAGAATTTCATATAATTGCATTTAAAATGAAAATAAATATAAAACACAATTTTATTCTAAACAGAAACTCGGGCTTACATATTGTAAAAAAAAGTTTTCAATGTTTATGTTCTATATTGTACGTTTTATTTTCCATATTGTATTTCAAAAGCGTTGAACAATATAGTCAGTTCCATATTAACATACGTATATGAAAGCTGTTTTGAGTATGCAGAAAAAAGCAGAGAGCGTCCCGAAATTTCCGATGCTTTTTATAAATTTGTTCTTCTTTTGCGACTATACAGCCCCTATAATTCGCAGGTTGCGCCTCAGAGCAATTTGAACACTTTGGAGCTTCCATTTTTTACTTACTACAATTAATCGTTAAATGAGGACCAGCACACTTGACACATTGATCTGGACGCAGATCAATGCGAAATGGAGACCCACAGAGCAAAACCTCTGTGGGTGTCCATACCTCTTCCACCTTCTGCACGGAGGAACTAAATTATTTCTCCTTAGTGACTCAATTTTAATCTTCATGTGCTGAAGCACATCAGTTTTGTAAATTTTATTTATGTCCTCCGAATTTTCAAAGATTAACATAAAGAGAGGAAGTCGGATCATAGTGATCTTGTCTCTTTATTCTGCTTTCTAATTTTATTAACGACTTCAAGAACTTTAAAGCTCATTTTTAATATCTTCAGGTTGGCACGAAGGATGCCAGCCCCTAGCCACCACCTTGATGGGTCTTGTCATTTTATTTTCGTAGGTATGCCACTCTACTTTAGTTTAATTCTTTTTTTTTTGTTAATTCTCTGTAATCTTGTTCTTGATCAACATTGATTTTAAGTTGATTGTTATTCATCATGTTGACCCTAAAGTTTCTTTTGGCTTTTTTTAGCAGTTTCTTTATTTTTGGATATTCCTCCACATTGCTTAATATAACATTTGATCTTTCTTGTAGTGCATTTATCTGCACAGATTTTTCTATTTTGCTCACCTTATCCTCAGAACTTATCCCAGGTGACATATCTGCTCTTCGCTTTTTGATTTTTCTCTTGAGAATCCAATCGGTTTCCCGAGCCAGATTCTCCTCCTCTGTGCAGTATTCCACTTTGCTTGTCGCATCTTTTTCCGTATTTATTTCTTTTATTGCATTTACATTGCTTGATTCGAATTTTAGCTTATTATTTTCCTCTCTAAGATACTGAATTTCATTTTTTAATTCTTTACAAAGCGCTTCAAGCTCACTTATTCTCTGATCTTTTATTTCGTTAACCACCCCCAAATTGGTATGTTTCTGTTTGTCGCCTTTGAACATATTTTCTTTGCTTTAATCATATGGCATAACCCAAATGCAATAAGTGGTCCCGCCCAGAATCTGTGAGACCAGCCTCCGAAGAGTATGGATTTTCCAGATTTACTGGATTGCCACCTCGAGTATAAACTCCTTTTGTTTTGTTCATTGCATTGATTTTGTTTTATTTCGGAGTTTACTCCTCCTACCCTTTGGCAATAAATGCCTCGCGCAAGGCAGCACGCCCTATTTCTGTCGTCCTTCCATTCCTACTGCGGGTATTTCGCACTCCACCCACCGGGGCAATATAAATTATGAATCTTCATTTTATTTAATAACACAAATAATTAATATAATTATTCATTAAATTTACATTAATTAAAAGAAAAATAAATTATTTTATATCATTGTACATTATAGGAGTTTATAATATTACGAAGTCTTATATAAAGATGTTTGTGGGTACGTACACATATACCACAATAAAATAAAAAAAATTAACTAAAGCAAAAAAAAATGTTAACAAAATTAGAAAAGAAAAAGAATGGGAATAACAAAATAAATACATAAGACCAGAAATACATATACTTATGTTTAGTCAATGTTTGGTATCCCAGAATAGATTTTTTAAGCAGAAATTTACCTTTTTCGTGCATTTTTCTTTTAAAAATCATTGGTTATACATAAACCGAGTTGATTTAGATATTACACATATAACTTTTATTATTAACAAATAGAACTAGAAAAATTTTGGGCTTAAGTTAATATTATTAGCGTAATAAGTACATCACTTATTAATTTAACAACTACATATTGTATTAGTAAATTCAAAATATATTAGTGTAATAGGCACAATACCTATTTATATATGTATATATGTTATTGCGATTGTGTGCTTCAAATAGTAGATTGCATGTAGCAACTCAATGTAAGCAAATGCTTAGTAATCATGTGGATTACAGTACAAAGCAATGCGATGAACATTTCGTCGGCAATTTCTTCATACCTCTGTAGCTCAGTTGGTAGAGCGTCCGCTTAGAAAGCGGTATGTCACTGGTTTGAATTCGGTTGGAGGAGAAAATGTTTTTAATTTTTCTGCCTTTAACTCGTTCCTTTGATTACGTCATCCATCTGTTCTGCAGTTGCAGAAATTTCCATTAAGTTTATATTATTAATGCAATAAGCACATTACTTATTAATTTAACAACTACATGTTTGTATTAGTAAATTCATAAAGGACTTTTACATTTTTAGCTCGGAAGTTGAATGTGATCAGATTCAGAGTTGTATAAGAGCCTACTCTGGTCAGATGGAAAAGTTTTGAAGTTTTGAAGGCTTTGCTTTTAAAAACGGACACGATAATACTCTGATTGCAAAAACGAATGCGGATTTTTAGTTCTGAGCTACCTGGGGTAAAAAGCGAACTCGAATTAATTTTTTGACAGCTCTGCCATAAAAAACGAAAGGCTCCTAGAAATTAACTATTGTACCTGATTTACATAGTTACAAACAACAGTTGTGAAAATATTCAAAGTTACTAGAGTTTTAATTCTACTGGTTTTGCGTGAACAAGGCATTTACCTAGAGCAACGTTTTTCTAAATACACGTGCATACATGACGTACATAATATGTATTTGAAAATTAGAAAAATCACATGATGATTTTTTTAATTGAGTTGAATTTTGAAGTATTTTAAAAATTATTTGTTATTGCTGGGAAATATATTAATCGGTTTATAAAATTTATATCATCATTATCAGTTTTAAGTCAAAATTTAAGAAAAACAATAATAGTATTACCAAAAGAATTAATTAATGATATGAAAAATGATGGAAAAATAATTTTTAAAGTGACTAATTGTTTGAATGAACTGTTTGTTAAATTTTTTTAAAACAAATATTTTTAATAAACAGTTCTTAATTAACAAGATTAATTAGGCTAATGTACAAATTTTTAATTAATCCCGATGATAAATATTATATGAACTTTTTTTCAGTGTCAAATATTCGAATATTAACTACTGGAGATCTTCTTTTAGTTGATTTGATGGTAACTGACAGCTGGCTTACGAGCAATAGATTATTAATGAATGACGAATATCAATAACACTAAAATTTTGCTGTTTGTTAAAAAAAAATTCAATAATGAAAAGTTCAACTATGATAATACTACTGTTGTTAAAAGTTATAAGTATCTTGATGATAATGATAAAAGTTATTAATATTAGATGATAAATTAAAATAAAACAAACATTTAAAATATTATATAATCAAAAAGATATTATCCTACTTACTTTTGTTGAGGCGGTTAAGAGGGCGTTTAAATACCAATGCTTTATTTAAAATTCCCTCTATATTGTATCAAATATAACTTACGCTAATCTCAATTGTAATTGTGCTTTTATATAAATAAAATAGACTTATTTTATTTATATAGATTAAAAAGGTAACTAAAATTATACACAATTACCGAGAACCGAGAAAATACACTAGTTTTGATAGCATGTGTAAACGAGAATTTCATATAATTGCATTTAAAATTAAAATAAATATAAAACACAATTTTATTCTAAACAGAAACTCGGGCTTACATATTGTAAAAAAAAGTTTTCAATGTTTATGTTCTATATTGTACGTTTTATTTTCCATATTGTATTTCAAAAGCGTTGAACAATATAGTCAGTTCCATATTAACATACGTATATGAAAACTGTTTTGAGTATGCAGAAAAAAGCAGAGAGCGTCCCGAAATTTCCGATGCTTTTTATAAATTTGTTTAAGCTTGTGCTGCCACTAAACGTAAAATTTATTAAAATCTTTCTGTTTGTTAAATACCGTGAATTCCAAAACACAGTATAAAAAGTTTTAATGCGGTTTAAATACCATCTAAATACAGTTTTACAACAACAAAAAGCTTTTTAAATCTCTGCATTGTACATATGTATGTAAACTTTCGCTATTGCAAAAAAAAATGGAACTTAGTCCCTTTCCACACAAATTTTAATAGTGATAAATTTTTCTTTTGGTCAAATAATTTTTCATACTACAGCCACCAAATATTTTTTTTGGCCAACAAAATCAAAACAGTTTAAACCATAATAATATTTTAACAATTCGTTTTAGAGGGCCGCACCAAAATAAGAAAATGGCCGCACTTTTGACATCCATGTCCTAAATGAATGTTTTAAAGAATTTTATTTTAAACAACCCAATTGATTTCACTTTTAATAATTTTCAAAACAAATTAAAATAATAAAAAATATATTAAATAAACAACAAAGAAGAACAAATGCTATTATAATGAAAATAGACATAAGATTAATCGGATAGATTTCAAAAACTTTAAATTTCTAACATTTAATACAAAAATATCCAGATTTTTACAAATAGCAGTCTCAATTTTTTCGCTACACGTTAAAGCTATTATAAGATTTAATTCATAGATTTCTAGAATATTACAAAAAAGAATAAATTCATGTTGTAATACGGGATTGAAATTTGCAGAAAATGCTTCAATATGTGCATTTTATTTTCGTAAAAAAGATTCTATAAAAAGTAATCTCTTAAATATACCTTTGCATAAAAGATGGTTGAAACAGCAGTTCCAAAGTTACATCTAACAAATCAAAAGAAATCTTCAGAAAGACATATAACATCTATTAGATTAACAAAGCAGGGGGTAATATTGATAAGCGTCAATAATTCAGGTACGTATAGGATACTTGTATATAGGATAATTTTTTATAGCGCTGCTGTCACCTGCATATATTTAAAATTTGTACTTAAATGTTTAGTTAATGTCTTTATATCTAACAAGTCCCAATGCTCAGAGAGAAACTTGAAAGCACACCTTATTTTATATGGCCTTTTTTAAATCGAAGTGGCTATTTTTTGAGAAGAAATATTAAAATAAATTCACACTTATTATAAAGCAGGTAAAATTTAGAACATATATTTGAAAAATCAAAAAAATATATTAATATTTTCATTGATAATTATTTTAAAATTTAAAAAAAAGCGGAAAAACAACAAACACAACCTTCGCCTTCAACGTTTTATTTGTTACTGAAAGCATTTCATTATTTTTAAGTGAACAGCTTTTTTTTCTCATAGGGTAAGTTAACGCAAGATATGGGAAGTACCTGTGGTGTCAAGTTGAAAATATAATTAATGAAAGATAATTCTTAAATATTGATATAAATACATAGTAAAGAAAAAATTTGAAGAGGGAATTAGAAAATAATATCTAAAATACAATCAAATATTATTTGTTAAATACAAATTTTATATAAACTTCAAAATTTTACCTCTATTTTTATTTGAAAAAATATTAAAAACTTACTATCATTTATATCAATTACCTAAGAAAAAAAATATTTAAAATTTTTGGAAAAAACAATCATATATTTTTATGACCGGATTTGAATATTTTTCTATTTTTGAAATAAATGGTATTTTACCAAATGACTCGAAAATTCCGACTGTAAATTAACAGGTATTTTAAAATTTTTGTTCAGGTATTTTAAAATTCTTTCCGTTTAGAATTAAGATAGGTCATACATACACATGCAGGGACATTTTATAAATAGATTGCTCTTGTTTACCTGCTAATAAAATATGAAAAAAGAGCACAGCAAAATTTTTGAAGCACTCAATATAACATGTTTGAAATAGTTTTAAATTATATATTTAAAAAAAAATTTATTGGAAGTAGGTACATACATATTTATTTTTAATAATTTAAAAACTAACTGAAATTATTTGAAACAATTTTATAAGTAACGTATGAATAATCGAAATGAGATAATTCAAATTGTTGAAATGTGTCAACCTATATTACTTTTAATAACATTTTTGTTAGCCGACACTACTCAACTTACCTTATTGGGAAATACAAAATGTGCATAAAAAATCTTACATCCTTCCTCATTAACATTTGAAACCATACTGAAATATGAATTTGAAATTTTTTTTCATTTTTTCTTTCCTCCTACCTTTCTTTCTTTTTCGTGCAATAGAATTTAAATGGGAAGCTTTTTAAAAAATGTGTATAATATCCTGAGATTTTTTAAAATATTAATCTCTTTTTTACGTAAAAAAAAAGAAAAAAATAATAAAATATATGACACGATCAGTGGCATTTAAAGAAAAAACCTACAACGAGGCCAAAAATTCGTAACATTTCGTAAAAAAAATTGAGTATTGGGACTTGTTAGATATAAAGACATTAGTAGTGCACATCCCAATTATGTATCTAAAACTATGTGATTTGCTTAACTATGTATATGTATCTAAAATAATTACATTTTTTTTAAGTATTTCAGATATTATTACTTTTTGATTGTATTTGCAATTTTAAAAGACCTACTCTATTTCAACGTAACAAGATCCGGAAATATCATGAAGATTTTCTGCAGAATCAGTAATTTCTTGACTGTTTAAACTAAACTAATGTCTTTATATCTAACAAGTCCCAATACTCAATTTTTTTTACGAAATGTTACGAATTTTTGGGATCGTTGTAGGTTTTTTCTTTAAATGCCACTGATCGTGTCATATATTTTATTATTTTTTTCTTTTTTTTTACGTAAAAAAGAGATTAATATTTTAAAAAATCTCAGGATATTATACACATTTTTTAAAAAGCTTCCCATTTAAATTCTATTGCACGAAAAAGAAAGAAAGGTAGGAGGAAAGAAAAAATGAAAAAAAATTTCAAATTCATATTTCAGTATGGTTTCAAATGTTAATGAGGAAGGATGTAAGATTTTTTATGCACATTTTGTATTTCCCAATAAGGTAAGTTGAGTAGTGTCGGCTAACAAAAATGTTATTAAAAGTAATATAGGTTGACACATTTCAACAATTTGAATTATCTCATTTCGATTATTCATACGTTACTTATAAAATTGTTTCAAATAATTTCAGTTAGTTTTTAAATTATTAAAAATAAATATGTATGTACCTACTTCTAATAATTTTTTTTTAAATAATTATTTTAAAACTATTTCAAACATGTTATATTGAGTGCTTCAAAAATTTTGCTGTGCTCTTTTTTCATATTTTATTAGCAGGTAAACAAGAGCAATCTATTTATAAAATGTCCCTGCATGTGTATGGATGACCTATCTTAATTCTAAACGGAAAGAATTTTAAAATACCTGAACAAAAATTTTAAAATACCTGTTAATTTACAGTCGGAATTTTCGAGTCATTTGGTAAAATACCATTTATTTCAAAAATAGAAAAATATTCAAATCCAGTCATAAAAATATATGATTGTTTTTTCCAAAAATTTTAAATATTTTTTTTTCTTAGGTAATTGATATAAATGATAGTAAGTTTTTAATATTTTTTCAAATAAAAATAGAGGTAAAATTTTGAAGTTTATATAAAATTTGTATTTAACAAATAATATTTGATTGTATTTTAGATATTATTTTCTAATTCCCTCTTCAAATTTTTTCTTTACTATGTATTTATATCAATATTTAAGAATTATCTTTCATTAATTATATTTTCAACTTGACACCACAGGTACTTCCCATATCTTGCGTTAACTTACCCTATGAGAAAAAAAAGCTGTTCACTTAAAAATAATGAAATGCTTTCAGTAACAAATAAAACGTTGAAGGCGAAGGTTGTGTTTGTTGTTTTTCCGCTTTTTTTTAAATTTTAAAATAATTATCAATGAAAATATTAATATATTTTTTTGATTTTTCAAATATATGTTCTAAATTTTACCTGCTTTATAATAAGTGTGAATTTATTTTAATATTTCTTCTCAAAAAATAGCCACTTCGATTTAAAAAAGGCCATATAAAATAAGGTGTGCTTTCAAGTTTCTCTCTGAGCATTGGGACTTGATAGATATAAAGACATTAGCACTACAACTGCAGGTTCCATTTGCAAAAATAATGCGTGTATTTAAAAAAAGTAAAGAATTAGTTGCTGAAAGAAAAACCGGCCATAGAAGACAACAACTTATAAAAATCATTAAAACATATTCGGAGTGCAAGTAGCAAAATTAAAAACCCCTTTAAAAGATTTATAGATGATACTTGAACCAATAGAACCTTTTGTTTTTCAATAAATATTGTTTTTCTTTCTTATAAGGAATATAATATTTTGAGAAGAGTGAAGGTGGCAAGCAATCGAAAACGAACGGCTTGGAACGAGTCGAACTACTTGTTAAATATTTATTACAATCGAAATTTTTGAGTCATATTCTAAGATACTATTTCTTTCAAAAATAGAAAAATATTTAAATCCCGTCATAAAAGTTCAACAATATTTATTTTTTCCATAATATTTAAACTTTAATTTTTAATATAAGTTTTTAAAATTATTTTCAACTAAAAATTGAGCTAAAATTTTGAAGTGTGTCTAAATAAAATTTGTATTGGCAAAATAATATTTATTATTGTGTTTAAATTTTATAATTTCTAATTCCCTCTTCATATTTTTTTTATTATTTATACCAATATTATTATAATTATTCTTTCATGAATTATATTTTCAACTTGACCCTACAGTTACTTGACATTTTTAATATAATGTTGTCACTTGGAAATATCTTTTTATTTACCCAGCATTTACACATACAAGTTACTTGCAAGCAAGTTTGTATAATATTAATTGTCAATTAGTTTTTCCAAATGTCAAATTACTTGCTATAATGACGTAGGCGTTTAGCAAGTTAATTTTTGAAAATGTCTTTGAGAAGAAAACAACTAGCAATATATATAATCGTTTATAAATTTTAGAAACCATAAGTTTGCTAAGTTTAATTTTTTCAAAACAAAATTCAAAAATTTTAAATTAAAAAAAAAAAAATCAAAACAACAAATTTTTTTTTGTGAATTTCTCAATATGTCAAATTACTGGCAGCAAAATTTTCTTGCAAGTTGAACTGCAAGTAAACAAGCAAGTAGAAATATTTCAATGTGTTAGTAAAATTTTTGTATATATTGCAACTTTCTTGCAAGTAACTTGTACGTGTAAATGCTGGGTTAGAAAAGGTCAGCGAAATAAATGCGCAAATCAATTTATTTACAGAGAATGTGGAAAAAATTAATTCATACGCACTTGGATTGTACAAATATGTATATTTGGAAAAATGACATTTCTGAAAAAAGGTTCGAGTTTTGTGTATTTTTTTGAGCAGCCACCTTCTTAAGATGCCAAGCATCTTAAAGGTAAAATTTTTAATTTTAAAATCAAGTTTTTAGGTAGTTAATTCGATTAAAAATATAAAAATTTTACATTAAAAGAAAATTTAAAATTTATGTTTTGAACTGAATTTCAACTTAGGAAAAATTACTTTTTTTTCTTGCATTAGAAAGCGCTTAAAATTTTATGTAATACTGTTTCATAACTCTTTTTTTGGCAAAGATGTAGATATCTTGTTCTGATAGAAAATGGAATTCTGATAGCGATTTTCAAAAAAATCCCATTTTTGTGAGAACTTATCCGAGTAAAGCTCTTATATAAAATAAACTCGTTTAACTGCGCAAATAAAAGCAACTAAACGGGCTTTCAATAATGTTTACCACATTATTCAGAATATGAAATATAGGAAACCACCTGTAAAAAAAAATTTGAAATGACTTGATTGTTAAATTTTATTTGAAATTAATTGTATGCGAACTTTTAAAACAAATTACTTTTCAAAGCAATTTGTAAAGCGATTAATTTAAGATCAAACGAGGCAGCAAAGCGATTAATTCAAGATCAAACTGCGAAAAATATGCTAAAATATTAATGCAAACGATTTTTGCAGTTATAAGAAGCTCAATTAGCCGATTTTTTTGAAGTTGAATGTAATGAAGAAAGTAAAGGTTTTAAAAAAGTTGGCGCACTTAAACAGGAAACGTAATTAAGAGGAAAACAGCTAAACGCGTATTACTGTATTCCTATATTTTAAATTTTATACACATCCCAATTATTGGATGAGAGGAAATGTTGAGCATAAAAGCTAGTCTAATATTTTTATAATCCATTCCAGTACAACGTCGCAAAAATGGTGTATTCATATTATATATAAAAAAAAATAATTGTAATTTATATACAATTTAAACATATAATGAAAAAAATCTGATGTGATCAGCACATAACCGACTGCATTGTATATTATCTGGTTAAGTGAAAGGGTTACAGAATATTACAAAAATGTCTTTTAAATACTTCTTTCCAATTTTTATGACATTAGTAAGCTTATAGTTAACATACTTAGAAAAATGTAAATTTGGCTCTTAGTAGAGTTTCGCTTTGTGCTACCCGAATTCCCAGAAATGCTCGCCAGTTGACCAGAACTCAAATATTAAATTTCAAAAAATTCCATTGATAAGTTCCGTAGATATGGTGAAAAATGTAAAATCGGCCCGCAAATCAGTTTTCGAGCCCTGATCTTTCCAAAAAATTTATATATTCATTGTTTTAATACGAGGAATTCAAATATTAAATTTCAATGAAATCGGTCAATTATTTCCCTTTATATACGCCAAAATGTATATTTGGCCCGTAGTAAACGTCCAGTCGCTGATACCTGATTTCTTCCAAAAGTTAACGAGTACAACGAGGCCAAAAATTCGTAACATTTCGTAAAAAAAATTGAGTATTGGGACTTGTTAGATATAAAGACATTAGTAGTGCACATCCCAATTATGTATCTAAAACTATGTGATTTGCTTAACTATGTATATGTATCTAAAATAATTACATTTTTTTTAAGTATTTCAGATATTATTACTTTTTGATTGTATTTGCAATTTTAAAAGACCTACTCTATTTCAACGTAACAAGATCCGGAAATATCATGAAGATTTTCTGCAGAATCAGTAATTTCTTGACTGTTTAAACTAAACTAATGTCTTTATATCTAACAAGTCCCAATACTCAATTTTTTTTACGAAATGTTACGAATTTTTGGGATCGTTGTAGGTTTTTTCTTTAAATGCCACTGATCGTGTCATATATTTTATTATTTTTTTCTTTTTTTTTACGTAAAAAAGAGATTAATATTTTAAAAAATCTCAGGATATTATACACATTTTTTAAAAAGCTTCCCATTTAAATTCTATTGCACGAAAAAGAAAGAAAGGTAGGAGGAAAGAAAAAATGAAAAAAAATTTCAAATTCATATTTCAGTATGGTTTCAAATGTTAATGAGGAAGGATGTAAGATTTTTTATGCACATTTTGTATTTCCCAATAAGGTAAGTTGAGTAGTGTCGGCTAACAAAAATGTTATTAAAAGTAATATAGGTTGACACATTTCAACAATTTGAATTATCTCATTTCGATTATTCATACGTTACTTATAAAATTGTTTCAAATAATTTCAGTTAGTTTTTAAATTATTAAAAATAAATATGTATGTACCTACTTCTAATAATTTTTTTTTAAATAATTATTTTAAAACTATTTCAAACATGTTATATTGAGTGCTTCAAAAATTTTGCTGTGCTCTTTTTTCATATTTTATTAGCAGGTAAACAAGAGCAATCTATTTATAAAATGTCCCTGCATGTGTATGGATGACCTATCTTAATTCTAAACGGAAAGAATTTTAAAATACCTGAACAAAAATTTTAAAATACCTGTTAATTTACAGTCGGAATTTTCGAGTCATTTGGTAAAATACCATTTATTTCAAAAATAGAAAAATATTCAAATCCAGTCATAAAAATATATGATTGTTTTTTCCAAAAATTTTAAATATTTTTTTTTCTTAGGTAATTGATATAAATGATAGTAAGTTTTTAATATTTTTTCAAATAAAAATAGAGGTAAAATTTTGAAGTTTATATAAAATTTGTATTTAACAAATAATATTTGATTGTATTTTAGATATTATTTTCTAATTCCCTCTTCAAATTTTTTCTTTACTATGTATTTATATCAATATTTAAGAATTATCTTTCATTAATTATATTTTCAACTTGACACCACAGGTACTTCCCATATCTTGCGTTAACTTACCCTATGAGAAAAAAAAGCTGTTCACTTAAAAATAATGAAATGCTTTCAGTAACAAATAAAACGTTGAAGGCGAAGGTTGTGTTTGTTGTTTTTCCGCTTTTTTTTAAATTTTAAAATAATTATCAATGAAAATATTAATATATTTCTTTGATTTTTCAAATATATGTTCTAAATTTTACCTGCTTTATAATAAGTGTGAATTTATTTTAATATTTCTTCTCAAAAAATAGCCACTTCGATTTAAAAAAGGCCATATAAAATAAGGTGTGCTTTCAAGTTTCTCTCTGAGCATTGGGACTTGATAGATATAAAGACATTAGCACTACAACTGCAGGTTCCATTTGCAAAAATAATGCGTGTATTTAAAAAAAGTAAAGAATTAGTTGCTGAAAGAAAAACCGGCCATAGAAGACAACAACTTATAAAAATCATTAAAACATATTCGGAGTGCAAGTAGCAAAATTAAAAACCCCTTTAAAAGATTTATAGATGATACTTGAACCAATAGAACCTTTTGTTTTTCAATAAATATTGTTTTTCTTTCTTATAAGGAATATAATATTTTGAGAAGAGTGAAGGTGGCAAGCAATCGAAAACGAACGGCTTGGAACGAGTCGAACTACTTGTTAAATATTTATTACAATCGAAATTTTTGAGTCATATTCTAAGATACTATTTCTTTCAAAAATAGAAAAATATTTAAATCCCGTCATAAAAGTTCAACAATATTTATTTTTTCCATAATATTTAAACTTTAATTTTTAATATAAGTTTTTAAAATTATTTTCAACTAAAAATTGAGCTAAAATTTTGAAGTGTGTCTAAATAAAATTTGTATTGGCAAAATAATATTTATTATTGTGTTTAAATTTTATAATTTCTAATTCCCTCTTCATATTTTTTTTATTATTTATACCAATATTATTATAATTATTCTTTCATGAATTATATTTTCAACTTGACCCTACAGTTACTTGACATTTTTAATATAATGTTGTCACTTGGAAATATCTTTTTATTTACCCAGCATTTACACATACAAGTTACTTGCAAGCAAGTTTGTATAATATTAATTGTCAATTAGTTTTTCCAAATGTCAAATTACTTGCTATAATGACGTAGGCGTTTAGCAAGTTAATTTTTGAAAATGTCTTTGAGAAGAAAACAACTAGCAATATATATAATCGTTTATAAATTTTAGAAACCATAAGTTTGCTAAGTTTAATTTTTTCAA
This sequence comes from Condylostylus longicornis, assembly GCF_029603195.1. NCBI lineage: Eukaryota > Metazoa > Arthropoda > Insecta > Diptera > Dolichopodidae > Condylostylus > Condylostylus longicornis. Next base: position 614,574 of record NW_026578147.1, on the reverse strand, counting down.
AACAAAATTCAAAAATTTTAAATTAAAAAAAAAAAAATCAAAACAACAAATTTTTTTTTGTGAATTTCTCAATATGTCAAATTACTGGCAGCAAAATTTTCTTGCAAGTTGAACTGCAAGTAAACAAGCAAGTAGAAATATTTCAATGTGTTAGTAAAATTTTTGTATATATTGCAACTTTCTTGCAAGTAACTTGTACGTGTAAATGCTGGGTTAGAAAAGGTCAGCGAAATAAATGCGCAAATCAATTTATTTACAGAGAATGTGGAAAAAATTAATTCATACGCACTTGGATTGTACAAATATGTATATTTGGAAAAATGACATTTCTGAAAAAAGGTTCGAGTTTTGTGTATTTTTTTGAGAAGCCACCTTCTTAAGATGCCAAGCATCTTAAAGGTAAAATTTTTAATTTTAAAATCAAGTTTTTAGGTAGTTAATTCGATTAAAAATATAAAAATTTTACATTAAAAGAAAATTTAAAATTTATGTTTTGAACTGAATTTCAACTTAGGAAAAATTACTTTTTTTTCTTGCATTAGAAAGCGCTTAAAATTTTATGTAATACTGTTTCATAACTCTTTTTTTGGCAAAGATGTAGATATCTTGTTCTGATAGAAAATGGAATTCTGATAGCGATTTTCAAAAAAATCCCATTTTTGTGAGAACTTATCCGAGTAAAGCTCTTATATAAAATAAACTCGTTTAACTGCGCAAATAAAAGCAACTAAACGGGCTTTCAATAATGTTTACCACATTATTCAGAATATGAAATATAGGAAACCACCTGTAAAAAAAAATTTGAAATGACTTGATTGTTAAATTTTATTTGAAATTAATTGTATGCGAACTTTTAAAACAAATTACTTTTCAAAGCAATTTGTAAAGCGATTAATTTAAGATCAAACGAGGCAGCAAAGCGATTAATTCAAGATCAAACTGCGAAAAATATGCTAAAATATTAATGCAAACGATTTTTGCAGTTATAAGAAGCTCAATTAGCCGATTTTTTTGAAGTTGAATGTAATGAAGAAAGTAAAGGTTTTAAAAAAGTTGGCGCACTTAAACAGGAAACGTAATTAAGAGGAAAACAGCTAAACGCGTATTACTGTATTCCTATATTTTAAATTTTATACACATCCCAATTATTGGATGAGAGGAAATGTTGAGCATAAAAGCTAGTCTAATATTTTTATAATCCATTCCAGTACAACGTCGCAAAAATGGTGTATTCATATTATATATAAAAAAAAATAATTGTAATTTATATACAATTTAAACATATAATGAAAAAAATCTGATGTGATCAGCACATAACCGACTGCATTGTATATTATCTGGTTAAGTGAAAGGGTTACAGAATATTACAAAAATGTCTTTTAAATACTTCTTTCCAATTTTTATGACATTAGTAAGCTTATAGTTAACATACTTAGAAAAATGTAAATTTGGCTCTTAGTAGAGTTTCGCTTTGTGCTACCCGAATTCCCAGAAATGCTCGCCAGTTGACCAGAACTCAAATATTAAATTTCAAAAAATTCCATTGATAAGTTCCGTAGATATGGTGAAAAATGTAAAATCGGCCCGCAAATCAGTTTTCGAGCCCTGATCTTTCCAAAAAATTTATATATTCATTGTTTTAATACGAGGAATTCAAATATTAAATTTCAATGAAATCGGTCAATTATTTCCCTTTATATACGCCAAAATGTATATTTGGCCCGTAGTAAACGTCCAGTCGCTGATACCTGATTTCTTCCAAAAGTTAGGAGTTTTTGCGGATGGTCGGGAAAAGCTTATATATGAAATTTCAATTAAATCGGTTGAATACTTTCTTCAAAATGTTCAAAAAATTTAAAACAGGCCCGCTAAAAAGTGCAGTTCCCAAGGCCTGATATATCCCAAAAGTTGATCAATCCGTGCCATAGGAGAAATAAACTAACATATAAAATTTCATCAAAATCGGTTCAGCAGAACTTGAGATACGCGCGTGCACACACAGATCGACAGACCGACGGACTGAGAGGTTGCTAAAAATAGTTTAGTTACACTTCCCTACTATGGAGAAGTGCATTCCCACCGAAAACTCGATATGCAAAATTTGTTGCCATCACATAACCTACCTATTGTTTACACAATACGGTCGGTAATAAATTATAAAAAGACAAATAAAATTTATAAATAATTGTAAGTCACATAATTGTTTGCAAAATGAAAAATTCACTAATATTTCGCAGTAAGTTCAATTTAAAATACAGTTAATTAATACTTTTTAATTTTTTTTTCAATATATTTATTACAGCGCACTATTTAGAACAAATAACTTAAGTGTTTGAACTGATTAAAAAAAAATAATAACAAAAACATAATAAAAACCAAATTCGTTGCAAAAATTGAGTGACACAAAATTGTTTGCAATTTATTGAAATTATTTGGTTAAAGTTAAATTTCCAGAAAAAAAGAACCGTTTCGGCGACATAATGTCGGCTGTATTTTTGAATTGCTTATTGCTAGAGAAATTAATTCAAAAATACAATTCATTCAATGTTAGGAAAGCTGAGAGATCGTCATATTTTTTAATACTAAAGTTGCAATTTTTAATTATAATGCCAGGAAAGAGGGTCCCCGATAATTTGATTCAATTAGTTTATTATAATTATTAAAAAGGTCAAAGTACTAAAGAACTATCAATTAATTTTAATATTAAGTTGAGAACAGTTTACAATATTTTAAATCGGGCTGAAAATGAAGGGCGTTTAGAGTTAAAATCATCAAATGGTAGACCAAGAAAATTATTACCCAGAAGTGAGAGAAAATTAATTAGAAAAATTGACAAAGATCCTCGAAAATCATTAAGAAAATTAGCTTTTGAAATGAAAAACGAATTAAATGTCGAAGTAAGCCGTGAAACCATAAGAAGAACCTTAAACCGTCATAAATATTTATCTCGTTCTGCTTTGAAAAAACCATTACTATCTGTTTTGAATGTTGAAAGACGATTAACTTTTGCCAAAAAACACATAAACTATGGTAATACCTACTGGGATGACGTCATCTTTTGTGATGAAACTAAAATAATGATGTATTACAATGATGGGCCTAATAGGGTATGGAGGCAACCACTAAAAGCATTAAATAGTAAAAATATAATTCCGACAGTAAAATTTGGAAAATTGTCGGTTATGATATGGGGTTGTATATCAAGTCGGGGGGTAGGAGATATAAAATTTATTGAATCTACGATGGATCAACACCAATATTTAGACATTTTAAAAACCGAATTGGTAAACAGTGCAACACGATATGGCTTAACGGATGCTAATGGTAAAATATTTAAATTTTACCAAGACAATGACCCAAAGCACAAATCCTATATTGTGAGGACCTGGTTGTTATATAACTGCCATAGGGTGATTGATACTCCTGCTCAAAGCCCGGACTTAAACCCTATTGAAAATTTATGGGCATATTTAAAAAAACAAGTAGGTAAAAGGAACCCGAAAAACAGAAACGAGCTAAAGTTATATATAAAAGAGGAATGGTCGAAAATACCTGAGAAATATGACCTTGCCAAATTGATTGGGTCGATGAAAAAAAGGTTAAACGATGTGATTGAAGCCAAGGGACACCACACTAAATATTGATGTAATAATTTTTGATTTTTTGAGGCTTTTTTGAAATATTTGTGATAAATTGCAAAGAATTTTGTGCCAGTTAATTTTTTCTAGGAATTATGTTTTTGTTATTATTTTTTTTTTAATAATATGAAAAAATGAAATAATTTGTGTAAATATTGTTTTTAAATATATATATTGAAGAAAAATTTAATAAATCAAAGTTTACTATGTTTAAAATAGCAGTAAACTCAAAATAATCAAAATTTTTTCATTTTGCAAAGAATTATGTGACTTACTGTATATGCAAAACATAAAATTTTTATGTTTAATGTAAAACATAACATGCTAAACATAAAAATATTAAGCATTTGTAATAATTATTTATAAATTGTCAATAAATTTCCTAAATAAATAATATATGTATTTTTATTTTTATTCCAATATTGTATTTATAAATTTAAAACTCATATTAGGTTTGTCTGGTATAAGAAAGTTATCAAAAATTTAAAAACTTGAAAAAACTGAAAAAAGTTTATTATAACAGCAATAGTGTTATAATAAACTTTTAAATAATAACTTTTTTATAATAAACTTTTATACTTAGTTTAGTATAACATTCTATATAACATTTAGTAATATTCTTATAATCTGTATTATGTATTTATGTTCTATATAGTTGTGTAAGCAATAATGTAAGCAACCAGTGTTTCCACATCATATACCCTTCAAACATTTCGTCCAGCAAATATATGATTTGAGGGATAACTATTGTGTCAAACTGTGTGCCTACATTACTCCCCCTCAATAAAAAAAAATGGACAAATATGATCGGGATCACGATATTTAAATAATAATTGAAAATATAATAAGTGTTATTCAAAAATGATACATTGTTTATATTCTTCATACAAGTTTTCTATTGCTTTAAATATAATTTTTTAATTAATTCATTCAATT